>NC_135897.1:65457067-65750329 GCF_964194155.1 Cetorhinus maximus | reverse complement strand
GCTTATGTCAATGAAGATCAAGTGGTGGGTTTTTTTTAAATTAAAAGAGGATTAACGCTGATGTGCAGGATCAGGTCTGCCTTGGTTACCGTCGGCGCCCTTAGCAACCGCCTTCGAGACGGAGAGTTTTCCGGTTGTAAACAGACGCACTTCCGGCGCCGGGTGCGTGGGCGTGGGCGGGGGCGGGCGAGGAGGCCGCTGGAGGTCGCTCTGACTCCACGCGGAGATGCTGAAAGGCAAATTGTTGTCCTGGTTCTTATTCATTCCATGGTTCACAATGGAAGAGTTACTGTGGCGACCGCCCTCTGAGCTGTGTTTCCAGTTTGGGTCCTTTTCCCCACATGCCCCTTTTAGCCCATGCAAAAGGGCGCGAGGGCAGCTTTCCAAATTAAACCCTTTGGGTGGTAATTTCAGAAAAATGAAAAGCAAACAAACGGGGAACGACAGAACAGTCAACATCCAGGAATTGAGTAAAAGAGTCAAAACTATATAAGGAAATTAAGTTTATATTTAATAGTGAAATAATGGGAAGGGTTATATTTTTACACGGAAAAGGATTGAGACTTGGCAAGCCTGGGAATAATGCATTAGGGATAGCAAAGACATGCAAAACACTTGTTTTCAATTGGTACACTTAACCAATTCCACATTGCATCCACCAGATGTTTGCTACCCTTCCAGAGGAGATCATAGTGGTAAATGTGTTAGAATCATATCTCTCAAGACTGGTTTTTTTTTTTTGCTTTTACGAAATGGAAGGGCATGGCATGGTCTGGACATTTGGTTGCTAATCAGGGATTTTTTTTTAAAAGGTCATAAATTCACCTCGGAACTGTCAACAAGCAGGCCTCTTCCAACAAATCACCCGACGCATATGGTAGTTGAGAAGGAGTTCTTTTAAATTAATTTAAAATTTTTTTAAAGGGATGTGGGCATCGCTGGCTAGGCCAGCATTTATTGCCCATCCCTAATTGCCCTTCAGAAGGTGGTGGTGAGCTGCCTTCTTGAACCGCTGCAGCCCCTGTGCTCCAGGTACACCCGCAGTGCTGGCAGGGAGGAAGTTCCAGGATTTTGACCCAGCAAAGTGCAAAGCATTTTAATTAATGAAAGCTGAAAGACAAAAAGGTAATCACGTGGCAGAGGCAAACCTTAATTTGAACCTGTGGTTTTGATTTCAGTCTTGTTGGGGAACAAGCTGAGGAAGGAAGGAAGGGCACCCTAGCTGACTCCCTCCCTCTACCTTACTTAAAATTGTGTATGACTATCAACCTGTAGCTAGAGAACCCTCATCTGAGTGTAACCAGTCTGCATTTGGACCTGCCAAGCTGAAACCAGTTGGTGAGAACTTCCAGACACCGACCAGGACGTGTCTTCACACGAGAGAATTTCAGGTCGATGGCATCGAGACCCTGTGGACTTTACCCTTTGTTTTATAACGCCCATCCTCCAAAGCCCATCTCTGCAGAGAGACTCTATCTGTTTGTCCTTTGTTTGTCTGTGTGTGTGCTGGGGGAATTCTGTAGGAAGAGATAGTTATACTTTCAGATTACAGTTGTGTGTTAACTAGTATTTGTAACTTGTTAAAATAAGTTTTGTTTTATAATAAATTAATCATTCTGAGTTTTTTGAAAGAAGCCTGGTCAGAGTCTCTTTTCTTCTGGGTACTAGAGATATAGGTACACAATTGGCCATTTTGGTGAGAAAATTAAACATTTAAATTAATAGTATGGCCTGCGGAGTAGTGGGGCTTGATAATTCGCGCACTCCTCCCATCCTGGCCTAACAAATGGCACTGGATTAATAATCCAGTGGTCCAGGCTAATGCTCTGGGGACTTGCATTTAAATCGCAACATGACAGCTGACGGAATTTAAATTTAGTTAATATATCTGGAACTGGAAGCTAGCGTCAGTAATAGCGACCATGAAACTATCATCACTTGTAAAAATCTATCTGGTTGACTACTGTCATTTAGGGAAGGAAATCTGCTGTGACCTACGTATAACTCCAGACCCATAGCATTCTGGTTGATGGAGTATAAAGTCTGGCACATATGGGGTTAACATGGGACTGAGTACAGTACCACCCACACAGTGATGTAAGACCTGCACCTTGGGGTCAGTCTAGTGTTGGACAGAGCTGTATGCACAAGCAAGCATGGAGACAGCTCCTAGCTTGAATGCTCTACTTTATATGTACATAGTTCTTGTAGTTAATAAATACATCCAGTTAACTTACTTGATACAATGAAGACTTCATTAAGACCTACCGAACAGTATCCAACACCATACAACATGGTGGCAGCGAATGGAAAAACCCAAAACCTCACAAAAATGGAAAAAAAAACTAAAATCCTGCAAGACTAAAGAAAAATTTGAAGAAGCATTCTGACCTGAAGAAAAGCTCGAGAAGTAGAGGAAAATTGCCAGGGAAAAATGCCAAAGAAAGGCTTGGAAGCTGAAGGCAGAAATTTAAAATTCCTCACTACAACAGAAGACTCCATAGGATCTCTTGGAAGTCCAGCTTTAATTCCAGAGTACAGAGTCAGCAGACCTAGCAGGGGTGAGCTAAAGCTTTTAAATTCCAGGATGAAGCAAGTTCTGAGAAACTTTTAAATAGTTCGGTGGTCAGAAATTGCCATTTAAAAATTCTGTTGAATTCCTGGGTCGGGGCCTGAACACGTTGCATCCGAGAAATTAATTAATTAATTCAGAAGAATCCGACTAAAGAATCAACATTAAAGACCAGCAAAGGCCGGAATTCGATGCTTTCACAACCCTAACGCATAGCGCTGAAATTGAGAAGTCTGCAGCCAGTCAATCCAAGCAGTTATTGTTTAAAATTTTCTCAAGGCTCAGCGTGAGCGTCATTACAGCTGGAGCTCATTAAAACTGGCATGCACAGGTAAACCGGCATGCACAGGTAAACCGGCATGTACAGGTAAACCGGCATGCACAGGTAAACCAGCATGCACAGGTAAACCGTTATGTACAGGTAATCCGGCATGCACAGGTAAACCGTTATGTACAGGTAAACCAGCATGCACAGGTAAACCGTTATGTACAGGTAAACCGGCACGCACAGGTAAAACGGCATGCACAGGTAAACCGTTATGTACAGGTAAACCGGCATGCACAGGTAAACCGTTATGTACAGGTAAACCGGCATGCACAGGTAAACCGTTATGTACAGGTAAACCAGCATGCACAGGTAAACCGTTATGTACAGGTAAACCGGCATGCACAGGTAAACCAGCATGTACAGGTAAACCAGCATGCACAGGTAAACCGGCATGCACAGGTAAACCGTTATGTACAGGTAAACCGGCATGCACAGGTAAACCGTTATGTACAGGTAAACCAGCATGCACAGGTAAACCGGCATGCACAGGTAAACCGTTATGTACAGGTAAACCGGCATGCACAGGTAAACCGTTATGAACAGGTAAACCAGCATGCACAGGTAAACCGGCATGCACAGGTAAACCGTTATGCACAGATAAACCGGCATGCACAGGTAAACTGGCATGCACAGGTAAACCCCTTGGGTGGAGCTTTCCAAGCCCGCTGGTGGCAGGTGTGATAGGTGGCGTGTGCAGAAAATATGGCATCACCTGCTTCACGATGACATGAAGGCAGGTTGCGATCGTCGGCTCAGCCTGCTGACGGTGGGCCGTGTTTCCCGCCATCAGTCGGCGGGGAGCTAATTGTAATACATCAGCATATAATTAAAAGACCATCCCGCCAGGCTCTTGGAGCCCCGACGTATCGTCCGTCCACATCAGCGAGAAAGTACGCGACGTGTTTCACAACAGCGCGCAGGTGACATGCACTTGGCGGCCTTCACTTTGGGGGAGCTGAGGTGAGTGAGAAGCAGCATTCTCCACAGCTCGCCTGCTGTTTACAGGTGCAGGGGTGCCGGGGGGTGGGGGCAACTGATGCATGGTCCCAGAGGTGACTGCTGAGGAGGGGTGGGGTGTGTCCGGGGGCAAGTGCTGGCCAACCTCGGAGGTGACAGTTGTCAGTGAGGGGTGGGGGCAGGGTCAAGTGCTGCCCTGGCGTTACATCCCACGCACGGACAATCGAGGTGGGGGGCAGGGTAAGCGAGGGACGTGGTCATGCATTAAGGACACCTGTATGAACTGACCATGCCTCTGCCACTGAGACAGATCAGGCACAGCCACAGTGATATGATTGGGGTCGGGCTCCTAGCCTGCCCACCCATGCAACGCAGAGGCACCAAAGTGCCACCAAACACTCCATACCTTACCGAATCCCGCCCCCCCCCCCCTCCATCGAACCCCGCACCCCCCCAGCACAGACTTCGAGTTTGCCACCACTTTATTGGACTGCGGAGCAGTTGGACTGCACACATTATACAATCTCCTCGCCAATTCTGGCCGTGTAGCAGTCACTGCTGGAGGTGCTCACAGCCCCTTGCAATCTCAGCATCCTGGTTTGGACCAGTTTCCCCCATGTCGCAAGCTGACAGGGCAGCCATGCAGTGCACTCATCTCTGGCCATCCGAGGGGTGACCAGCACTCGCCGCGAAGCATTAAGGGATGGTCACACAAGGCCAGGAAGATGCTAAGTACAGCCACATCTCTCTCCCTTTTATGCTGCAGGAGGATCACATCAGGATCATGGATCCTGATGACCTAGCTGTATGCCTGATGGCCTACAGAGACCGTGGAAGACTGAGGGGAGAGCAACTGAGGCTCCTGGCTGCACAAAGGCAGGAGCACCAACCTCATGAAGAAGGGGCAGCAGAGACTCCCGCACACGCTGCCCAGGAGCGACAGCGAGCCGTGGCTGGTCGATGCCTAGCGACACCCAGGGTCTATAGACACCGCCTGCCATTCCTGCAGGTGACTGTGAACCA
Source organism: Cetorhinus maximus (assembly GCF_964194155.1). NCBI lineage: Eukaryota > Metazoa > Chordata > Chondrichthyes > Lamniformes > Cetorhinidae > Cetorhinus > Cetorhinus maximus. The sequence continues at coordinate 65,745,449 of NC_135897.1, read as the reverse complement.
GTGTCGCTGACGACTGCGCATGTCTAGGGACCTGATGGCTCACATCTGCCACTTACTGTGGGACTTGGCGCCAAGGGGACATGGAGGGCATCCACTGCCAGTGGCTGTGAAAGTGACCGCGGTGCTCAATTTCTATGCTAGTGGCTCCTTTCAGGGCTCCACAGGTGACCTCTGTGGGATTTCGCAATCCACCACCCACAAATGCATCCATGAGGTCACAAATGCCATCTTCTCCATGCCACACAACTTCGTGCATTTCGCCTGGGACCTGGACATTGGATTCGCCCTGAGCTCAGGATTCCCACAGGTGCCGGGTGCGATTGACTGCACTCATGTGGCATTCAGGTCTCTGTCGCTACACTCAGTGGACTTCATCAACCGCAAGGGCTTCCACTCGGTGAACCTGCAGCTGGTGTGCGACTACCAGAAACGCATCCTGCAGGTGTGCACACGGTTTCCAGGGAGTATGCATGACGCTTACATCCTGAGTCGCTCGCAGATCCCTGCAGTCTTCAAGGGTCCACAGAGGCTGCAGGTTTGGCTCCTTGAGGACAAGGGCTACCCACAGAGGCTGTGGCTGGCAACACCTGTGTGGTGGCCTCAGACTGCAGCAGAGCGACGCTATAATGACGCTCATGCTGCAACTCGCAACTTGGTGGAGCAGACCAGCAGGATACTGAAGATGCGGCTCCAGTGCCTGGACCGGTCTGGTGGAGCCCTGCAATACAGTCCTCAGAGGGTGTCACGCATCGCCACCGTCTGCTGCGCCCTTTACAACCTGGTGCTCCAACGGGGAGAGGAGCTGGCTGAGGAGGAGCTGGAGGTGTCCTCGGATGAGGAGGACGCCGACGGGGATGAGAGTGGGGGGGTCCTTGGTGGTGATGATGATGGGGATGAGGCTCTCGCACTGGCTAGAGGAGGCAGGCACACTTGGGAGGCCCTCATAGCTTCAAGGTTTGTGAAGGATGATGACGACATGCAGTGAAGTGTCCCCATAGATCCTTACATCACAGTTGTGAATGTTTGACTCCAGTCTGGTTTATGGCAGCACCAATACCCTCTTGAGAGAATGCTCCTGTCATGGATATGCAGTGGAGGCCCTAATCGTCACTCGATCACAGGAGGATGATGACAACATACAGTGAGGACACTCCATAGATCTTCACATAGCCTCTGAGAATGTCTGACTCCTGTCTGGCTGAAGGCAGCTCGCTCATAATCCAGGTTCATGGCCATCTCAGAGACGCAGCCATGAAACCTTAGATGCATCTGATGTTGTGTCCGCCTTCAGCACCTCAGCCCTTCAGGAGATGCTGCACAGCATCACTGGTCACAGATGCTGATGTGATGGGGGCCAGTCCCACCTGAAAGGTGCTGAGAGCACACAGAGAGAATGACAGAACTCTGTAGTGCCTGCCCACGACATTTTGGCAGCAAATTCAGCACCACCGAGGTGCAGGCATCAGTAATGTTTCCAGGGAGTGAGGCTAGACCATCGCTGTGGTCTGAAGGCTGCCTGGAGAACAGGGAAGAGGCTCTGGACTGAGACACCTGCCTTTTATCTTGTGCAGAACGGTTTCACATCTGAGTGACAAGAATACTGCTCATCAGGACAAGGAGACACAGGTAGGGAGACATTCTTAGGAGCTTATTGACAATAGTGAACAGTATGTACAAGTGATCAACACTCATGCCCAGGCTGTGCAACTACTTTTACCCTAACTTTCCTAACCCTGCCGCTACGTCTTGGTGCTCCCCAGACATCAACAGCAGAGGTGGAGGCAGCCTGCTGACTGTGATGCTCTGTCTGTGATGACTTTGGTGGGTGTTCTCTGGAGGGCCGAGACTTGGTCGGCCCCAGCCTGCTTTTGGGGTCCTGTTTTGTGGCAGTGGCACAAGCCTGCGGAGGTCACAGGAAGAGGGGATTCGGATGGGCCGGTCACTCCCAGAGTCACCTTGATGGATGGCCCCGGAGTGTGCACCTGCTGATCCTCCTCCCTATGGGTGCCCAAGGGCCCCTGGCTGACTCTGTGAGCGGAAGGGGTAGCTGGAGTGAGATCGAGATGCCCAGCACCCCTCTCGCGTACACACTGTTGGAGACCAACTATGGCATCAGCGATGGAGTTCAGCCCATGCAGCGGTGCAATAGTGACATCCTGGACCAAGGTCTCCATGGTGGCTGCCATCCTGCCAGTTGACCTCGGTGCGTTGCAATGCCGGCGCTTTCACCTCAGCCTGAAGATGGACGGACTCCTCCATCATGCCTTGCAATCTGACGAGTGCAATGGACATCCTTTCCTTATGTTCCCTAGCTTGCCTTTGTAGCTCCAGCAACTGTGACATGACCGAGTCCAGAGGCTCGTCATCTGACTTGGACTCACCAACGTTCTGGCCTTCAGTGGTCCTCTTAGTGCTGGGGGCCTGGGAAGTCCCTGCCTCCGCCTGCTGTGGATCAGAACGTGTGATATGCTCATCAGATTGTGACCCAGAGGCTACTTTAAATCTAGGTCCCACCGAGAAGTGTGTCTCTGCGCTGGTGGAGGGTGTGGGTGAGCACTGTGTCGGGACTTCAGGGAGGGTGCCTTCAGATCCCTCTTCAGAGGTTTCTTCAGGGCTTGATTGGAGGCCCTGGGTCATGGACTCTGTTGGCTGTTTGGCAGATGTGCCTGCGAAAGCAAAGGGGAGATAACTAGTGCATGGCAGTGGCCTGTGAAAGAGGACACATCACTCACAGCTTGGTTGTCTGATGGAAGTTGCACTCCTGGATCCTCACTTGGTAGAGCAGCGCCGACCTCACCGTCAGCACAGGACCGGTCCCGGTCATCGCTGGCCAGCTGGATGGTGCTGTTTTCAAATTCTGTCAGAACTTTGATCTCCAGCATCCCTCCACCTGTCTGCGACCTTTCCCTCCTGTTTTGTGCCAGTTTGTCCTGCATGGATAGGGATGGGGAGAGTGGAACAGAATGCCTGCCGGGCCAGATGATAAGTTTGCCCTGCCTGTGTGGGTGGTGAGTGGTCCTATGGACGGGGTGAGGACATTGCATATGTGTGTGAAAGAGTGAATGGTGATGTCCCTTGCATTGGCAGTGAGTGAGGGCCCTGTGGATGTGTGATGGGTTTGTGAGTGTGTGAATTGGGAGTGATGAAAAGAGTGACTTCCCCTGGTAGAATGGAGACCATCTTTCATCCTTTTGCGGCACTGGGTGGCTGTCCTCCTCTGCAGGGCGTTCGTGCTAACCACCGCTGCCACTGCCTCCCAAGCCATGTTGGTGACTTTACTGCCCATCCTGTGCCAGAGCAGGGATAGAGCTCCGGCGGGGCCTCCACGGCACCCAACAGTTGTTCGAAGGACCCGTCGTTGAAGCAGGGGGCCTGCAGTCTTTTTGCCTTTGCTGGCCATGTCTCCCGGGCAGTGGTGGTGAGCTGGTGGCAATGAACGCTTTGCTGATGGCTGCCTTTTAAACATGGCGGCCAGCATGATGCAACAGTGGGGTGATGGCTGGCGGGTGAATGAGAGCCCGCTCACCATGGAAACAGCATGTTTCGCGGGAGTGAATAAATAATGAGACGGGCTCGGGATGATATGGCATAAAAACCTGCCATTTTTGTTGGTGGGTAGGACTCCATTTTACCCATCCGCTACTGCATTTAGTGCAAATCTGGGAAAAATCCACCCTTTGTCTTCAAATGAACAGCAGCACTATCTTGAATTTCAGCAAATTCTTAATGCTGAATCCAAACTTTAACATTTTTTAACCATGGATCAAAAATCCAAATTACCAGATCAGTTTGGACTCATCCATGGGCCAAGCCGAATGGAAAACTTGGAGAAGAAAATGTTTGAACTACCGGAGTACATTAGGTCGAAGTATAAATTCAGAAAAGATCCAGGTTAATAGCATTTATACTGGTCTGGTGAACTTGCTGATGAAGCAATCTTAATGCAATGCATGAATGAATCCTTCACCAGCTTCGATGAACTATTGAAAGCCTTTGACAAATATTTTAATCTTCTAGTTGTGGAGTGCACAGAGATTAAAAGGAAGCACAGAAAACCTCCAGTAAAGTACTGAAAGAGATGAAAGGCAATACTTGAGTAAACCACACAAGGATGCCAGAGAGACAGGGAACTTTCCAGAAGTCTCAAGAATATATCTTTTTAAAAATCCAGACATATTACCTGAATTGCAACAGCAGATGACAGTGTGGGGTGAGCAGCTGGTTATAAATGAAGGAAAACTATCTGATGAAACCCAAAATAAACAAACACTGGCAAAAGGAAAATTGAAGTTCATATCAGAACCGAATTGGAAGATATGAACTCAAGATTCAAGCTGAACATTATACTCTGCCAAGGAACAGCTGATCAGCGTAGAGAATCAACTTTCATGTACAAAAGATGTGTTTGATAAGGAAAAATGAGAACTAATGCAGGAGATGGAGTTGAGTCCACTACCAGATCAGCCATGCCTTTATTGAATGGCAGAGCAGACTCAAAGGTCTGGATGGCCTATTCCTGGTCTTAACTCCTATGTTCCTGTGGCTCTTATGTCATTCCATCCTTCCCATGCCACCCTTGCAATGCCATAAAGAGCACTACATGCTGACAAAAAGAAGCCTATACACCAGTGAAATGGATTTACAGAGTAAAACTTCAGTGAATCATTACTGACCATTGATTTGTCCATTGAACCCACAGAGGGAGACACACTAAAATGATTACTGTTGTCAAATTTGTGAGCCTTGCTTTGCAAAGAGCTTTATGTTTGGTGAGGTTGTTCTGCAAATCTCTGTTGTTCTGATCCTGTTGGGATGATAGTTGGTTAATTAGATATTCTACAAATTTACTGCAGCATTCGGGTACTGAATATATCGAGCATACATATTTTTGACCCATCTGATACAAGGCACATAGAGTAAGACTTAAGGTTCCTTGTTCCATATGCCTCCATGTGTGCAACGCTCAGCCCACCAAATCAACCCACTGACCAATCAGAAAATGCAGACAGCCAGAAACTGCAAATTATTATGATAGATTTGTGTTTTCCACTGCACCTCATCTCTGCTTGAACATTATAAAAGCTTTCAGGACATTCAACATATTAGATGTTAAACCTGTAGATTGGAAATCTGAAATAAAATAATTAAATGCTGGACACACTCAGCAGGTCAGGCAGCATCTGTGAAGAAAGAAACCAAGTTAACGTTTCAGTTCAATGACTTCTTACTGGAAAGATATGACCCTAGTGCAGATTTTAAACAAATTGACATCAAAGCATCCATAGGTTATTTTGGGCATGGGAAGATGTAAAATTGTTAAAAACTATTTAGCATTGCTCTTGACAAGTATGTTAAATGTCTTCACATTAAACAGGAGATAATTGAACTACATGTGCCCTTATTGGGTGAAGATTGCCTTTTGCCAGGTGTAGGGAAATAATAAATGATTTGATTTCATTTTTTAAAAATGGGGTTGGGATTCCACTGCATCTTGTGCACAAAATAAATAATCTGTTGTCGCTAAGCACCTTGAGTTCGGTTCCGAAGCAGAGTCATATTGGACTCAAAACTATTTCTCTCTCTGCAGGTGCTGCCAGACTTGCTGATATTTTCCAGCACTTTCTGATTTTATTTCAGAACTCCAGCACCTGCAGTATGTTCCCTCTACTACTTTGAGTGCAAATTGTTATTAAAGTGTTTTTGTGCCATTTAGAAACATGATGGCCCATGCTCCGATTAAAAGCAGTGTTGTTGAGATTGTTCTGGTTTTTATGGAATTATACATTTTCAGAGGCAAACTATGAATACAATACCTGCAATTCTTCAAATAATTATGCAATAGAAAGCGACGAGAGAACACAGAAAATCCATCAAAATTGCTGTTATTTCAACTGTGTTTTGTTTTATCTTTCTAGTACTTGTTTGCAATGGGATTTGTGCATTTCAAATGCAGAACTTTAATAGTTTTCTCAATGGAGTTAAACTATATTTATCCTATTGGGCAGGATCTTCCAGTCGGCGAGTGGGGGTGGGGCCCGCTCACCGACGCGTAAAATGACGCGGGATGATGTCAGGTGGAACTCCCGATGTCACCCCGTATCATTTCTATTTTCAGGGGTGCAGCCGAATCAGCTGACCTGACAACGGCCTATTGAGGCCATTGAAAAAGTAATTAACATCATTAATGGACCTGCCCGTGCAACCTTAAGGTTGGCGGGCAGGCCGGGAGCCCTGGCAGGCTTAAGAAAAAGCATGAAATCTCTTCCACAGGCGGGATGAAGTTCCATAAGGGTTTTTAAATATTTAATAAAGATTTCAGTAAAAGTTATGGACATGTCCTAACTCATGTGACATTGTCACATGAGGGGACATGTCAGGGAAATCTTGCTATCATTTGTTTAACAATTTTTAATTTGGAGCACATGCGCGAAAGAGTGCACACTCGGCTAGGGGAATCCCCCCAGCCCGCATGGGGAGCGCATAGTGCTTCCTAGCAGACGTCACGCTGGATGGGCCTTAACTGGCCCACCCATGTAAAATGGCGGCGCGCCCCCAGTTGGGGGCGCTGATTGGAGGCGCGCCTGCCTGCGCCCACTCTTGCACTTCCCCCCCAACGGGGGGAAAAATTTTTCCCATTGTGTTTAATGCTTCTATTTTCTGTGTATATTTTACAACATTATTTGCAGGTGATGGACTTCGTGGTTCAGAACACAAGTTCATACATTTCTTTCCCCGTGGACAGCAGAAGTCAACGGCTGGAATTTTCTCTCCGCATTGGCGTCAGGCGCATGGTGGGCATGAGTGGACAATATCGGAACAATTACGGAAGGCCAAAAATCAGTTCCACATTGCTGTGAAACCAGTTTGCGATCGTCTGCTCCACCTGTCAATGGCGGGCCGCCTTTCCCACCGCCGCAAGTCGGGAACATCATTTTAATACATCTGCATGTAATTGTGAGCCCAGCTCACCGGAATCATCCCCCCACGTCAAATTTACTACCCACGTCGCCAGGAAAACATACCGGCCCAGAACACAACTTGACAAGTGTGATGTGCAGATGTCGGGACTTACCTTTAGGGCCTTGCTCACGTTGCGGACATCCGAAGAGCAGAAGATGCTGGAACCCTACAGCTACCGGACCCTGGAGGAACACATGCATCGCATGCTGGCTGGATTCTGATGGACATGGCTCCGCCACAGAGCAACTCATGGAAGGTGGAAGGTCACTGTTGATGCCTGGGGTCTGCTTTGGGACATCAACGCCTTGGCCATGGTCTACTATAGATGGTCGTCAAGGCGGGTGGAGAGCAAAGTCTAGGTTTGACTAGGAAAGGAAAGTGTAGCAGGGTGGGGGGGAGGTGAGGTTGGGAGGGGGGGCATTGATGGTGTCTGGGGGGGTGAGTTTGGGAGAGGGAGGGAGTATGGGGAAGGAGGGTGTAATGGGGGGAGACTGTGGCAACTGAAGAGGCAGGCATAAAGGGGGAGGAAGGTGTAAGGGAAGAAGTTCAGAGGGGCAAAGGAGTCCAGGGGGAGGAAGGAGTAAGGGTGGACGATGGAGTAAGGGTGGAGGGAGGAGTAAGAGTGGATGGAGGAGAAGGTGGGATGTCCAAGTGAGCGTGCAATGGGGGATCTGTAGATCGATGACTGCCTCCTGGGAGCGAAATGAGGGTGGGCATGGTAGGATTGTATGGTGAGAACGAAAGAGGGCAGAGCGAGACGGTATGGTGGGAGGATGAGGGTACGATGATAGCGGCAGAAGGGACGGCGAGGGTAGTTGGTCGGGACTCGGAGGCAGACATGGATACTGGGGGTGGGAAGAAGGAGGTTGGGGAGGTCATTGTGGATGGGGATGGGATTCTCAGAAGGTAGGGAATGTGCATGTTCACCTGGACATCCCAGAAGGAAAAGGGTTCTGGCTGGTAGGTGATGGTGGAGAGGTGGAAGGTGATACCAAGGGTGTTAACAGTGATAGGGGAAAGGACATGGGTGACTGGGGGTGGGGAAAGGACGGGGGAGCTGAAGACATGCTTAACAACCAACATCGAAAGTGAAAGGAGCCTCATGTTGGGCAGGCACAGGTGCTACATGGGAGCTGCAAGTCAGCTCAGATGGACAACTGAAAGAACCCTAGCAGGCAGCACGGAAAATGCTCAGGACATTGAGATGAGTATGGTGGAGGAAGGCTCCACGTGCGTGGGATAATGCTTACACGAGGCTCCAAAAGGCCCTGCCACACACACACACACACACACACACACACTTTTCCCTCCAGAATCACTCGTGGGCCTGCTGCATGCAGCTGAACTACCAGTGGGGGGTGTGGGGCCAATGCAGGAGGAGGACTCATAAAGCCTGTAAATGAAGCTGAAACACACCATTACACACTATTCAGTGAAAGTGAATATATTTTCAGATTATAAAGTGACAAAATGTGTTCACCTGTGCAACCACTTGTGATCAGAAATTCCTAACTTTTCTAGGCCTACCACTTCTTCTAGGTGCTGCCCTGACATCTGGAGACAGCCTGTGGAATGGTTGGCCCTGTTGCCTCTGATGCCTTTGGTGTGGGTCCTCTAGAGAGCTGAGGTCTTGAGGGCCCTTACTTGCTTTGGCTGTCCTCCTGTGGGCCAGTTGCTCCCTCTGCGGTGATAGAGGATGAGGTTGAAAGGGTCACATCACAGGCAAAGGGGACTCGGAGGGAGAGGACAACCTATGAGATTCCTGAGTGGATGACACCGGGGTGTCTAGCTGCTGCTCCTACTCCCTTTGGGTGCCTAAGGGCCCCGGCTTGACTCATTGAGGGGAAGGAGCACCTTGAAGGACATTGAGGTACCCTGTTTCCCTCATATGTTGACACTGCAGGAACTTACCCATGGCTACTGCAATAGAGTGCAGGTCTGCACACATCTTCGCATTCTGCTGGACCAGGGTCTCCATGGCGTCTGTCATCCTCCTCATGCAGACCTCCACATGCGCAGATGTGGGCACCACTTCATCAGAGGGCAGTCAGGCGCACTCCTCCAACTTGCGTGCCACTCTGTCGAGGGCTTCCAACAGCTCCTCGTGATGTTCCCCTGCCTTCTACTGCCTCTCAACGATGAAGTTGGAAGGCCGAATCCAGAGGCTCTTCATCTGACTCGGGCTTCACAGCTGCCTCTTCCCCAACAGTCTTCTGTGTGCAGGGGAGCTCAGCTGAACCTGCTTCCTCCTAATGTGGACACGTGTCTGTGTGGTGACCACCAGATTGTGAACCGAAACCTGCTCTAGATCTAGGTCTCATCGAGGCGTGTGTCTCTGTGCTGGTAGACGGTGTGGGTAAGCGCTGTGACGGGTCTACCAGACTGTTTATTTCCAGCTCCTCAATGGAGGAGGTGTCCTCTTTGCTGGAGGTGGGGATGTGGATGGAGCTGAGGGACTGGCTGGCTGAGGATGTCGGTCGCTTGGCAGAGCTCTCTATAAACCAAAATAGAGATAATTAGTGCATGGCGGCAGAGTCAAAAGCAGGAAAGAGAGCACTCGCAGTTGTGTTGAGAGAAGGATGATGTGGTGCAGGTTTCTCACATTGTTATTTGCCGCTAATCTCACCGTTGCCGCAGGCCTGGTCCATGACCTCACCAGTCAGCGCAATGGCATGCACCTCAAAGTGAGTGAGGGGTCTAATGTGGGCCTCTCCATTCCCCACCCCACCCCAGTTTGGGGCCTCTCCCTGCTGTTGTGAACCAGCTTCTCCTGCATGAAAACAGATGGACAGAGTGAGAGCAGGATGCATGGCACTGTGTGGAATGTTTGTATGGTGAGCAGAGCTTTGGACAGGACGAGGATGTGAGCTTCAGAGGATATGAGCCTCTTGGAAATGTGAAGGTGTGTGTGAGAGTTAGTGGTGTTGTTCCTTGATGTGTGAGACCCCTGTGGATGTGTGATGGGTTTGTGACTGTGTGAGTTGAGGGTGATGAGAAGACTGACTTACCCTGGTGGAATGGATGAGACCATTAATCCTCTTTCAGCACTGGATGGCTGTCCGCTTTTGCCGGGCATTGGCGCTGTCCACCGCTGCCACTGCCTCCCATGCTGGATTGGTGAACTTGCTTGCTGGCCTTTGCCCAGAGAGGAGATAGAGGACATCAAGACGGCCTCCACTGCATCCAGTAGGCGCTCGAGGGAGGGGTTGCTAAATCTGGGGGCAGCACATTTCCTCCCTTTGGCAGCCATCAGTTCTCAGCAGCTTCCTATCCCTTGAAGATTGCCAGTTCTTTATAGGGGTGGCCTTTAAATATGGTGCCCATTTTACTGAAGACCTCAGATGAGGGTGGGGTGGGTGAATCAGAGGACGCCCGCCAGCGACCCAGCATGTTTCCTGGGAATGCGCAATTAATGAGGTGTGTTTGGGACGATACGGTGTAAAAGCCCGCCATTGCAGCTCATGGGTAAAACGTCCTTTTTCTGGCCCGCTTCTGCACTTAGTGCAAATCTGGGATGATCTCGCTCAACATGATTAGGCTGCTGGCTTCTTGATGATTACTGGCTTCTCCCAAGTGTAAGAGGTAATAGATTGCATATTTGTGTTATCGGAGTGCCTCCCAATGAGTTGGCTGCATTCCTTAACTGCAATTCCTTGAAGGACATCCAGCTTGAAAGCAATTGTAAACTGAGTATTATGGAGGTGCGTATATGTTTCCTATGGAGCTGCATAATGCTGCCATATTAGAGGAGTCAAATTTCCCACCAATTTCCCAGCAGTAGTAACAAGTGCCTGGGAGTCTACTGGCAGACAAAGACTATCTTTTGAAAATCTGGCTGTTGATCCTGGTAGGTTACTCTCCAACTCTGGAAGAACAGCACTGCAATCAGAGTCTCAGCAGTACTCATGCTATGAAAGAGTAGGTTATTGGCACCCTGAAAGAATGTTTTGGATCTTTTTGGAGAACTCTGCAATGCAGGTTAGACCATGTTTCCAATAAGCTGCCAGCATGCTGGGTGCTGCATCATGACCACTTATTGTGACTATGGTATGGACGTTGAACATCAGGAAGCCAGCCATGATTCTGAGGAAGAAGATGATGAAGAGGAAGGGGACAACCTTCAGACACACCAGTTGGCAGCTGGTTCACTAGAGACAACCTCTTTCACCAGCAGTTTACATAAAGTTCAGTCCCTTTCCCACAAACCCCAACACCAGCCCAACCCTTCATCAGCAGTCTTCTTCAACATCCTTGCCTCTCCTTCCACACTCCCCAAATGAAATGAACAATGCCCATCAGTTACACTTACGTCACCTGAAAACTCTGAAGCTCTATGAACATACACTAATGATACACAAAGGTTCCAATTCTGTATGGTCTTCAAACAATCAAATAATTGTGGATGTTAAAGATCCCAAGGGATTATTTGAAAAAGAGCAAAGGAGTTCTCTTTGTCCTGGTCTCAAAACCGACAACCCCCAAAAAATAACTGGTTGTTTATGCCATTGCTGTTTTAGTTGTGCATTTGCCTACTGAATTAAACTTCTGAGCAATTCATTGGCTGGAAAGTGCATTGAGACATTCTGTGGATATGAAAGATGCTATAGAAATGCACCTCTTTCTGCATACATTTTTGTCAATAGTGCAATTTTTTTGTGATAGTTTCTCAGCAAATCAACGTTATATATATTTTTTAAATTTCTGCAGTTTTTTTTTCTTTTCATTTGCCTCCTCAGTACAAATGAATGTTCTTATTTTGTTTTCAGAGACATTATAAAACTAAGAATTCAAAATTAGCTCTCCCTGTTAGTGGGTCAACTGGTGATAAACCAAACCTATTTATTAAACTCGTACTCAACTAAAACTCTGCTGCCCTCATCTTAATTTGCACCAAGTACCTTTCAGCCATCACCCTGTGCTTGGTAACCTACACTGGCCTCCGGTCCACCTCATTTTTAAAATTGTCTCCCTATCTTTGTAGCTTTCTTCAACCCTACAACCCTTCTAGACATCTGAGTTCCTCTAATTCTGGCACCTTGCACATCCCAATTTTAATTCTTTCACCATTGGTGGCTGCACCTTCAGCTGCCTCGACCTTAAGTTCTGGAATTCTCTCCCTAAATTTCTCCACCTCGCTACTTCTCTCTAATCCTTTCAGGTGCTCATTAATTCTCTTTGACCAAACTTTTGGTCATCTGCTCTGATATCTCCTTCTGTGGCTAGGTGTCAAATTTTGGTGGTAAATCTTTCGTGAAATGACTTGGGTTTGGCTATGTTGAAGGCACTCTCTAAATGTAGTTTATTGGTGCTATGAAGGCCATCAGGCCTTCTTTTCCATTGGATGTAACTGAGTCAATAGTGGTCAAGATAGAATCCACATTCTAAGAACTACAAATGCTATTGTACTGTTGCTGTCGTTGACCATTGTATTTTGGCTGAGGAATATCAGATCATCATTTGGTTTCATGTTCTGGGCAGAAATTAGGGGAATAATAGCTCAGGATCTGAATGATTTCTGGTTAAATCTGTGTCACATTACTTTCAATTTGTTAAGATTGTTCTCAGAAATTTCGAAGTGGAATGTCCAAGTTGATTCCCCCACCTTACAGCTCTGTATTCAAATTGCCCTGCATGATTCAATTATATCCATCATTTCCCCAACAATGTTATTTAGTAGAGTCTTGAGGCAAAGGTTCAGTATTATAGTTAAGAGAGCCATAGGGGTGGATTTTATGCTTTTTGGAGGGGTGCAAGAGGCCAACCCGGAAGTGCGCAGTTCACCAACTCCCACCCCCGTCCTTTGTACACGTCGACTAAAGTGTGTTGTAGCCAATTAGCGGCTGCCTGGCGGGAAGCTGGCCAACTAGGTGAGGGAAGGGTTGGCAGCGCGCCCAAATGGCCCTCTAGGGAGTGTCGTCTGGCAAGTGAGGGGTCAGGCTGTGAACCAGAAGTCAGTCACAGGTACCCATTTAAAAGCACCCTGGCACGGGTTGGTGGCAGCTACAGGAGAAATTACGGTGTTCAGGGATAAGTGCATTACCCGAAGGCTGTTTTGGAAGCCATTGAAGTATTTGAGATGCAAGAAATAAGAGCATTTTTTGGTGACTATTGTGTCAGCAGTGTCTCATTCAGGACCCTTGCCAGGAATGAAAGAACGTCTGAACTTTTACTCTTTAACTTTGTTTTTCTCTCCACACAGGAAGGAACTTAACTTGTGCTTTCTTCAGCTTTATATCCGCAAGGAATAATGAAGGGCAGCTGGAGGGGCCCAGACCAAGGACGGTCCCATGGTTCAACAATGACTCCCTGCGTCCCTCCTCCAGGCTGTGAATGATCGGCGGGAGGTGCTCATGCCAGCGGATGGGAAGAGGAGACCTTCCCGCTAGGCCAGACAAGCCTGGACAAAGGTCGCAAAAGTGGTCAGTAGCCATGAGGTGGCCTGCAGGACATGACTGCAGTGCCATAAGAGGCTCAATGAACTCTTATGATCTACCAGGGTAAGTGTGCAACCATTTCACAGATGGACCTATATGGAAGGGTATGAGGGGTGATGTGTGTCAAGTGTGGGATTGTCTAGTGCCTTGTCCAAGTGCACAAGGGGACACAAAGCAGACATGCCTCTCTGCATGGCATGGGGGAATTCTGTGGCAGTGGGGGTGGGGGGCTGATTTCTGAATTGTAAGACTTGTTAGTTAGCAAGGATCACTGAGAAATGTTGGCTGCTGACAATGGATATGTTGGGCACACAAATGAAAGCAAGATTTTCCGATAGAAGATTAATTACAATGTCCATTTTACTTTCCAGGAAAAGAGAGCACATAGTGCCCAAAAGGGGGCAAGGACAGGAGGTGGACCTGCAAATCTGGTCATTTCACTCTGTTGGAGAGGAGATGCTGGAGCTAGCAGCAAACCAATGGAGTTGTTCCGTTGACCTTGGAGATGCTGGAGGACAGGCCCGGGCTAGTGAGATTCCAAGGCGCGTACATCTCTCCTGCAAATATCATGCTGAAGGACTGGGGGGGCTGAAACTGGAGAAGATAGTGGGGTGATAGCATTGATGGGTTTAGCTTTGGAGGCTTGCAGAATTTGGGGAGAAATGTTGAAGATGCTGATGTTTCAACCATGGTTACTGTCGCCCAGTAGTGAGTGAGAGTGTGTATCTGTAGGAAGCATGTATCTCTGAAGTCATCTCAAATGAAGATGGTGACCTTCATAATCATTGCTTGTTTTCCCCCCGCAGCTCCAACCACCAGCCAAGAAGATGGACCGTTAACCTCTGAGGAGGAGGAGGGAGCCTCAGAGGGTGCACTATCACATCCTTGCACAACACCTAGCACCAGTGCAGATGCACGCACCTCAGTGGGTATGCCTGACTCGGCTGTAAGGGAACCACACGCTGGTACAAGCACATCACAGTCACAAAAGCAATTGTAGGAGACTGAGATATTGCAGGCCTCTGACAGTCAGAGGAGTGCTGGAGGCCACCTTGATGCTGGGTCCCAGGCTGATGATGAGCTTCTGGAGTCATCCGTCAGGCAGAAGATGCTGGACGTACAGTGCGAGGTACATGGGCATGTGGCAGAGATTCCAGAGAGGTTGTGCACACTGGCACGAACAGTGGAGGAGTCCATCCAGGCCGTGAGCACTGTGTGATCGCCCACTGTTCAGTACGCATGGCTTCCTCTATTTAGAGACTTGCGACTGTCCTGGAGGGCCAGACTCAGCAGCTCACTGATGGGAAACTGGGTACGCGTTCTGACCTCTGTTCCATCATCTGAGTGTCCAGAGTCAAGGCAAGAGGGGCATGAGGATCCTCAAGTTGTGGATGAGCAGCTGCTGTCGCCATTGGGGGGCACCTCTCAGGGTGCTTCTGATGGGGACGGATGCTCCTCTGCCCCTCTACCGTTGGCACAAATGCCTTCAAATGGCAAGCAATAGATGAGACTCCTGTCATTGTGCAGTAGACCCCCACCATGCTGGAACCCTCACAGCCTCAGGCAACCAAAGGGTACCCGCCAAAGTCATCCCATGCAAAGGGGCATATGAGTCCGCAGATTGTATCCGGCACAGCTGGCAACGAGGAGCAGCACCACGCTGTGGCATCCTAAAAGGACTCAAGAAAATACCACATTAGTCACACATGAGTTCACAAGGCTGATTATGTGGTTCTGATAGTTATGAAAAATGATATTTTAATTTTATATGAAATCACTGTTGTTTGCACTTGCTGCTGCAACTTCATTAGTGTTTCATGTATGTGATGTGGTGGTTTGGATTTGGATTGATTAATGCTGTCGATGGAGTTAGTGTTCATGTGGGTCCCTCTGATCGGCCTCATTAGATCCCTCAACATTGAAACATAAATAGGCGAGCCTGGTAATTATGTTTGGGATGGGAGAGATGAGGAAGAGGTGAGTATGACAAAGCTGGTCTAGTAGATTGAATTGGACATTACTAGGTAAATCTTTGCATTATTAAAGAATCGGGCATCTCTTTGCCATCCAGCACTTTTTGCACTGGCTTCCACGGCTGGTTGGCATGGCTCACGCTCCTTGCGGTCAGATTCCTCCACAGACTCCTCCTTGTCAGAGGATGCGGCTCATTCTATGAAATCCTCCTCTGCCAGGGCATCCCTCTCTGGATCGCCAAGCTGTGTTATGCACAGCAGACCACAGCCATCAGCGACACGAGCAGGTGAATATTGCAGTGCGGCACCTGAATGGCCCAGACATCTAAATTTCATTTTGTTTGCTCAATGATGGCCCTGGTAGAAGTGTGGCTCTCATTGTACCGCTTCTCTGGATTTCTGACTGACCCATCTCTTGAGAAAGTATACCTTATCTCCCAGAAGCCAGCCATCTAAAGGTTCTAGTGAACATCCCTGGCACCTCGGAGTGCCTAAGTGTGAATGAATCATGACAACTCCCAGGATACCGTGCACACACTTGCATTAGGGGGGAGGCGGTGGCAGTGGCCATGTGATATTCTTACTGGACTGGTAATCCAGAGTTTCAGGGTAATGCTCAAGGGACCCAGGTTCAGACTCCACCAGGGCAGATGGTGGAATTTGAATTCAATAAAAATCTGAAATTAAAAGTCTAATGATGACCACAAAGCCATTGTCTATTGTCCTAAAAACCCATCTTGTTCACTAATGCCCCTTAGGGAAGGACATCTGCCTCACCTGGTCTGGCCTACACCAGATCTGCAGTAATGTGGTTGACTCTTAAATGCCCTCTGAAATAGCCTAGCAAGCCACTCAGCTGCATCAAACCACTAAAAATTCAATAAAATGGAATGAAACTGGACAGACCACCCGGCATCGATCTAGGCACCGGAAACGACATAGGCAAACACAGCCCTGTCGACCTTGCAAAGTCCTCCTTACTAACATCTGAGGACTTGTGCCAGAATTGGGAGACTAGTAAAGCAACAGCATGACATAGTCATACTCACGGAATCATACCTTTCAGATCATGTCCTAGACACCATCATTACTATCCCTGTGTATGTCCTGTCCCATCCGGACAGACCCAACAGAGGTGGCAGGACAGTGGTTTACAGGTGGGAGGGAGTTGACCTGGGAGTCCTCAACATCGACTCTGGATCCCATGAAGTCTCATGGCATCAGGTCAAACATGGGCAAGGAAACCTCCTGCTGATCACCACGTACCACCCCCCTTCAGCTGATGAATCAGTGCTCCTCCATATTGAACACCACTTGGAGGAAGCACTGAGGGTGGCAAGGGTGCAGAATATGCTCTGGGTGGGGGACTTCAATGTCCATCACCAAGAGTGGCTCAGTAGCACCACCACCACAGACCAAGCTGGCCGAGTCCTAAAGGACATAGCTGCTAGACTGGATCTGCAGCTGGTAGGTGGTGAGGGAACCAACAAGAGGGGAAAACATACTTGACTCATCCTCACCAACCTGCCTGCTGCAGATGCACCTGTCCAGTACCTGACAGTATTGGTAGGAGTGACCATCACACAGTCCTTGTGGAGACGAAGCCCTGTGTTCACTTTGAGTTTTACCCTCCATCATGTTGTGTGGCACCGTGCTAAATGGGATAGATTTCAAACAGATCTAGCAACTCAAGACTGGGAAACCTCGAGGCGCTGTGGGCCATCAGCAGCAGCAGAATTGTACTCAACCGCAATCTGTGACCTCATGGCCCAGCACATCCCCCACTCTAACATTACCACCAAGCCTGGGGATCAACCCTGATTCAATGGTGAATGCAGGAGGGTATGCCAGGAGCAGTACCAGGCATACCTAAAATGAGGTGTCAACCTGGTGAAGCTACAACACAGGACTACTTGCGTGCCAAACAGCATAAGCAGCAAGTGATAGACAGAGCTAAGTGATTCCACAACCAATGGATCAGGTCTAAGCTCTGCAGTCCTGCCACATCCAGTCATGAATGGTGGTGGACAATTAAACAACTCACTGGAGTAGGGGGCTCCACAAATATCCCCATCCACAATGATGCAGGAGCCCAGTACATCAATGCAAAAGATAAGGCTGAAGCATTTGCAACAAACTTCAGCCAGAAGTGCCAAGTGGATGATTCATCTCAGCCTCCTCTAGAGGTCTCCAGCATCACAGATGCCAGGCTTCAGCCAATTCAATTTATTCTACGTGATATCAAGAAATGGCTGAAGGCACTGGATACTGCAAAGGCTAAGGACCCTGACAATATTCTGGCAATAGCACTGAAGGCTCGTGCTCCAAAACTTGTCATGCCCCTAGCCAAGCTGTTCCAGTACAGCTACAACACTGGCAAATACCCAGTAATGTGGAAAGTTGCCCAGGTATATCCTGTACACAAAAAGCAGGGCAAATCTAATCCAGCCAATGTACCGCCCCATCAGTCCACTCTTGATCATCACTAAAGTGATGGAAGGGGTCATCAACAGTGCTATCAAGCGGCACTTGCTTAGAAGTAACTTGCTCACTGACGCTCAGTTTGGGTTCCACCAGGGTCACTCAGCTTCTGATCTGATTATAGCCTTGGTTCAAACATGGACAAAAGAGCTGAACTCCAGAAGTGAGGTGAGAGTGACTGCCCTTGACATCAAGGCTGCATTTGACGGAGTGTGGCATCCAGTGCGCCCTAGCAAAACTGGAGTTGATGGGAATCAGGGGGAAAACTCTCCACTGGCTGGAGTCATACCTAGCACAAAGGAAGGTGGCTGTGGTTGTTGGAGGTCAATCATCTTAGTTCCAGGACATCATTTCAGAAGTTCCTCAGGTTAGTATCCTAGGCCCAACCATCTTCAGCTGCTTCATCAATGACTTTCCTTCCATCATAAGGTCAGAAATGAGGATGTTTGCTGATGTTTGGACGATGTTCAATACAATTTGTGACTCCTCAGGTACTGAAGCAGTCCATGTACAAATGCAGCAAGACATGGACAATACCCAGGCTTGGGCTGTCAAATGGCAAGTAACATTCATGCCACACAAGTGCCAGGCAATGACCATCTCCAACAAGAGAGAATCTAACCATCGCCCCTTGACGATCAATGGCATTACCATTGCTGAATCCCCCATTATCAACATCCTGGGGTTTACCATTGACTGGAAACTGAACTGCACTAGCCACATAAATACTGTTGCTACAAGAGCAGGTCAGAGGCTAGGAATCCTGTGGTGAGTAACTCACCTCCAGACTTCCCAAGCCTGTCTGCCATCTATAAGGCACAACTCACGAGTGTGTTGGATTACTCTCCACTTGCCTGGATGAGTGCAGCTCCCACAACACTCAAGAAGCTTGACAGCATCCAGGACAAAGCAGCCCGCTTGATTGGCACTCCTTCCACAAACATTCCACCAACCACTCACAGTAGCAGCAGTGTGTACCATCTACAAGATGCACTGCAGAAACTCACCAACGCTCCTTAGGCAGCACCTTTCAAACCCACAACTGCTACCATCTAGGACAAGAGCAGCAGATACATGGGAACCCCACCACCTGGAAGTTCCTCTCCAAGCCACACACTATCCTGACTTGGAAATATATCGCCATTCCTTTACTGTCACTGGGTCAAGATCCCGGTACTCCCTCCCTAACAGCACTGTGGGTGTACCTACACCACAGAGACTGCAGCAGTTCAAGAAGGCAGCTCACCACCACCTTCTGAAGGGCAATTAGGGATGGGCAATAAATGCTGGCCTAGCCAGTGATGTCCACATCCTGTAAATGAATAAAAAAAACCCCTTTGCCCTTAATCACAGACAAGCTGCATGTTAATCGAATGGAATCCTTTTCTGTTCACAAAGACTTTTGTGATGGTGCTTTAATTGTCACACATGTGCAATCTATGATCCCTTGCACTTTGGAGAATCCAGTAATGGTAGCAAAACCTCTGCCCCTGTCTGCTTGACTGGTGTTGTCTGTGTTGAATGATATGAACCTGAATTTTGCATCGGTGAAAACCTTGATACAATGATGGGCTGCCGGCTGCAAATTCCGCAAAGGTCTTCGACTGATGCCTGGAAGGATCCAGATGGGAAAAAAGTCAAGGCCACTGTAACTTTCAATGCCACAGGCATAGGGTGGACACCAACACAATTCATGGCATTATCCCCAGCCAACATGTCACACAATGATATGACTGTCTCCCTGGAAAGACACAGTCTTCTAAGGCACTGCTGCTCTGATATTTAGAGGTAAATCATCCCCACTCTGTAGACTCTGTTGGCAGGATTGTGTCTTTGCCAACCTCTACCTGCCTGTTGCTGACATCTCCTCTCTGCAGGCCTTTGCACAGCAGTAGGTTCCTCACCTTGCAGGAACACAGGGGACACCTGTTCTTAGCCAGCTGCCCCCCTCCTTCCTCTCATCCTCTCCTCCTCACTGGAGGAGGAGCCTGCTCTAGAATAGACAATGCCCATGGGGGCAGCAATCTCCAGGTCCAATACTGGAGTCTACAAACTGTTAGGCCAACTTCCCTAACAATATCTCCTATTGCAGGCTAAAAACAATTATGAAAGGAACTTAAAGCATTGGGAAACTCTCCCACCTTCACCAGCAGACCCTTCTGCTGAATGCAGCCAGCCACAGTCAAACTTGCAGCCTTTCTAACCACTTTTGCAATGGCTCCTCATACCTGATGTAAAACACTTCAATTGTTTTTCATGTGTGTCCACCAAAAAATGGTGTGAACAACATAAAATAGCAGTCAATTGGGTTAGTCTTTTATAAATGCTGGGCGGGCTGCCGATCTTCGTGCCTATCTGACTTCCATATTATTGGAGACCGGCGTGATTGGGTCATCACACCAGGTTTTACCTAAGTGCAGAGGGGGCCGTGAGGTAGTGGCGTGCACCTGATTTCCAAGTGTAAAATTCACGCCATGGAGTCATAGAGGCAATGAAAGAGGCCACTTGACCCATTGAATTCATGTCAACTCTCAATAGGCAATCCAGTCAGTCCCATTCTCTCAAAAGCTATCCAATTTTCTTTTGAAATTTGAAGCGTTTTGTCACTTCTTAACAATTAAGAATACACACAGTATCTGCTTCTGAACTCCAACTTCCTGTATGAAAAACAGAAGGTTCCTTTATTCCTTATTCTCCACCAGAGGGCAATACATCCAGGACTTAGCACACCCTACTGTCAGGTTTTATATTACAATTCTTTTTAATTAAAATGTTCTTCTACGAAAAAGCATAAACGTTAAACACAAACATCACATCTCCTCCCCCTTTAGCCAGGAACAAATCGGTCAGGCAGTTCGCAGATTCACTTTGGTCTAGAGAGGAGCGTTGGCTTAGATATCTCAGTTTGCTTTGCTTCAAAATGGAAGGTTCTGCTGTTCCACTTGTTTCAGTTCAAGTTCAACAGTTGCAGCTACAGATGCTCGTGGTTTGTCAGTTGAATCAAGTCAGGTTTCACCAACTAAAGCAGATGTTCCCCAGAAATCTTCCACAGTGACTGGAGATCCCTGGAAATTTGCTTCCTTGGATTTGGTTTCTCTAATCTGGCCAATGTGTCTCTTCCAGATTCCACAGGAATATTCAACATCATAGGTCAGTGGTCCTCGACGTGGTCCCAGGAGCCACTTTGGTGTCCCACATTAATTTCGGACCCAAACAGACTGATCTAGATTAACTCATGAGCTTGTTTGCTTGTGTCATGTGACTTTTTCTGATCAAGTTGCCTTGAACCAATCTTTCCTTTCAAATCCGGACACAGCGAATCCATTCTGGTACGCAGTCATCCTCCAAACATCAGCTCAGCAGGAGATACGCCTGTTGTTGAATGTGGAGTGTTATGATACATCATCAAAAAGTTCTTCAGCTTCAACTTCCAATCTGTTGTGTCCTCCCCTGCAATATGGCTGTTTTGAATGTCTGGACAAAGTGCTCCGCTTCACCATTTGAGGATGGGTGGTAGGGGGGGGGTGAGAATCTGCTTGATCCCATTGCTTTTCAGGAATGTTCGAAATTCATATGATGTGAACTATGTGCCATTGTCAGATACAATCTGCTCCGGCAATCTAAAAGTAGTGAACGCATTCTGGAGAGCATCAATGATCTTTGCTGAAGTAGTTGACTTCATGGGAATAACACGAGGCCACTTTGTGCAGGCATCCACCACAGTCAGGAACATATGTCCGAGAAGTGGTCCGGCAAAGTACACATGAAGTCTCTGCCATGGGTGGTCAGGCCAAGCCCACGGATGTAATGGGGCAGGTGCAGGCGAAGACTTCATTTCTTGGCATGGAAGGCAATCACTGACCAGGCCTTCAATGTCTTTATCCAGGTGTGGTCACCAAACATGTAGACCAGCTAATGCTTTCATTTTGACAATTCCCGTGTGACTGAGGTGAAGTTCTTCTAACACTCATGTTTGGAATTTTGGAGGAATAACAACTTTGAGAGTCAGCTCAAATCTACGCATGTAGTAAGATTTAAGCTCAGTAGTCACTTCTCGAGGTACACAACAACCCTTCTGTGTGTACAGGTAAACTTTGGAGAGCACAGCATTCCTCTGTGTTTCAAGTCGAATTTGATCCGCTTTAACAGGTGACATGGCTATCTGGTTCACATTGAAAGCAGTGACTTCACTTCGGGTTATGGAGCTGTGGTGTAACAGAAGTCTGGAAAGCGCGTCTGCATTTCCATGATTCTCAGTAGAGCGAAATGTAATTTGGTACTGGTAAGCAGATAAGATCAGTGCCCACCTTTGTAGACGTGCAGCAGCAAGTGGCGGGGTTTGTGACTTCGGGCTAAGCAACCAGGTCAAAGGCTTGTGGTCTGAAATTAATGTGAATTTACACCCATACAAATATTGGTGGAACTTCTTGACTCCATAGATTAGTCCAAGAACTTCCTTTTCAATTTGTGCATAATTTTGTTCTGCCTTGGACAATGTGCATGAGGCGTATGCAATGGGCCTTTCACTGCCATCAGGAAATGTGTGGGAGATGACAGCTCCAACACCAAATCCAGATGTATCACAAGCCAGGCTGACAGGTAACTTTTCATTGAAATGTGCCAGGACTTTAGCAGAAGTGAGCTCTTGCTCGAGTTCCTTGAAACTTTCCTGACAGGCTTGTGACCAATCCCATTTTGCGTTCTTCTTCAGCAGATTATTCAGTGGTGCTGCCTTGGTAGCCACACTGGAAGTGAACCGTAGTAATTCACAAGTCCCAAAAACAAACAAAGCTCCTTAACATTTTTGGGCTATGGTGCATTCACCACTGCCTTCAACTTTTTTGGGTGAGGTTGAGAGGCCAGTTTCGTCAATTACATGTCCAAGATACTCTACTGAGGGCTTCAGGAATGAGTGTTTGGATTTCTTACAGCAGATGCCGTATTTTTCCAGTCTACGCAGGACCCTGCCTAAGTTCTCTAAATGAGTTGGGAGGTTTTTCCCGGTGATGAGCACATCATTTTGGAAGCAGGTTACACCAGGGAGGCCCTGCAATATTTTGTCCATGGCCTGCTGGAATGAGGCTGATTCCAAATGGTCGTTGTTTGTATTGACATAGACCTCTGCGTGTGTTGATGGTTGTACACTTCCTGGAATCTTCACTCAGCTGCATTTGCAAGGTCAAGCTTTGTGAATAATTCAGCTCCATTCAGAGCAGTGAACAGGTCCTCAATTTTCGGTAGCGGGTGCTGATGCATTTCCAGGATAGGATTAGTGATGATTTTATAGTCACCACATTTTCTTATAGATCGGTCATCCTTCACTACTGGAACTATTGGAACTGCCCACTCTGCATAATCAACTTTCTCAATTATCTGAAAGTTTTCAAGTCGTTCTAGTTCCTGCTCGATTTTCTGTTGCATTGAGTAGGTGACTGAACGTGGCTTGAAGAAGCTTCGGTCTTCATAGCAAGTTTGGCTTCAATGTCTTTAATAACTCTAAGACCTTCTTTGAAGACATCAGTATGCTAGTCTAACAAGGACTGCAACATGGGGTTGCAATGCACTTTATTTATTTTATTCCAGTCCAGCTGAATTTCTTTTAGCCACTTCTTGCCCATAAGCAATGGACGATCCCCTTTCACAATGATAATCGGCAACTTTGCTATTTGATCTCCATATTTAGCTTGAACAGATATTTTTCTAAGTATATTCACAGGCTCACCAGTGTAAGTGCTAAACTGGAGGAGGGTTTTCTCCAATGGGCATTTCTTGAAAATTTTCTCCCATGTCTCCGCTGAAGCAATAGAAGCAGATGCTCCAGTGTCAACCTCCATTTCAACCATTTTACCATTTAAGGCAATGGCAACTTTTAGTCCTTCATCCAATTTCAGATCAGACTGAATGCAATACAATTGCTCTTCCTCATTGTCGCTGTTAGTTGCATTTTCTGTCTTGTCCGGACTCGCATTACTTTTGTATTTTGTTTCCAAGTATTGCGTCTTTTTAAACTGCCTGTTTATTTTCAAGCGCAACTTGTCTGTGTGCTCCTCGTGATGCCCTTTTCTTGGTGGTACTGCTTTACTATGATTAGCCTTTGATCTACATGCACGATGTACATGTCCTTATTTTCCACAGTAGCGACAATCAGCGGTTTTCCACTTACAGGTTTCTGCATTATGCCCGATTCCATTACAGTGGTAACATGTTTGAAAGTGAGCGTACCCTGACTTTACTACTTTAATTTTGGCATTGCTGGAATGCGCTTTCAAATCTCCAGCTTGTTTCTCTGCCATTTCTATGCTTTGCGCAATCTTGAACGCTTTCTTCAGTGTCAACTCTTGCTCCGCTAACAATCTACGCTGAATTCTTTCATTTCTCAGTCCACAAACCAAGCAATCACACAACACTTCTTCCAGGCAACCTTTAAAGTCACAGTGTTCCGCTAATTTTCTCAACTCAACCAGGAACTGGGAAACTGACTCACTTACATGCTTTTCTCTTCGGTGAAACTTGAATCTCTCGGCAGTATTGCTGGTCTAGGATCAAAGTGCTTTTTCCAAAACATCTACAAGCTCTTTAAAGCTTTTATCTGCTGGCTTGTCAGGAGCAATGAAATTTCTCAGTAAAGTGAAAATTTTCGTTCCGATGACTGTAAGAAACATTGAGGCCTGCTTTCCCTCTTCAATCTCATTCGCAATGAAAACCTGTTCCATTTGCTCGACATAAACTATAAAGTCCATAGTAGCTGGGTCAAAAGCCTCTAAAGCCCCTAATAATAATGATCCCATCCTCATCGCCATTTGAAGTGTTTTGTCACTGCTTAACAATTAAGAATACACACACAGCTATCTGCTTCTGAACTCTAACTTCATGTATGAAAAACAGAAGGTTCCTTTATTCCTTATTCTCCACCAGAGGGCAATACATCTGGGACTTAGCACACCCTACTGTCAAGTTTTATATAACAATTCTTTTTAACTAAAATGTCCTTTTACAAAAAAGCATAAACATTAAACACAAACATCACAAAATTATTGATCATATTGCAGCGAGTTCCATTTATGCGCTGCATAAAAAAGTTCTTCCTCACATAACCCCTGCGTCTCTGACCAAAACCTTAAATCTGTGTCCCCTAGTCCTTGTACCATCAACCAATGGGAACAGCTTTTCTTTGTTTACCTTATCAAAACCTGTCATAATGTTGTCCACCGCTTTTAAATCTCCCCTCAATCTCCTTTGCTCCAAGGAGAACAAGTCCAGCTGTCAAGTTTTTTTTCTCAATATTTTCAACGTTTAATTTTTTAACTGAAGCTGAGTTAAAATCATGTAATATTCCAGCATAAGACCAGCTCTTTTACCCCATTACGTCTGTGCCAATACTTCTGTTCATGAACCACTTAATCCAATCCTTTACTCCTCACACAAGAACTGTTTAATATTGCTCTTCGAACAATTCACTGCTTCCTTTTTCTAAGACTTTGTGAACTGCACTTCCACAGAAATTTTTGATAGATAATTCCACATTTTAACCACCTTCTGTGTAAAAATATTTGAGACAGAATTGACGTCCGCCAGTAGCAGCCCACTTTACACAGAGCCTGAACTTTTCCTTTCAGATCAAGTCAAGCTGATTCACTATGAACTCATTCTGCAATAATGGTGTAGGCCAATTTGACCCCCATTTTTTTCTAACTTGGTTTTTAATTACCTCCACCACTGAAGGTAAGCAGAGATATTGTTTTCGCTCCTGTTTGTCTGTATGTCTCTTTGTCTGTAAACAATATATCTCAAAAACCAATGGACAGATTTCAATGAAACCTTTTACACAGATAGGGTGTGACCCAAGGAAGAACTGATTCATTTTTGGCAAAGATGCAGATCCAGATTCAGATCCTGGAACTTTTTAAAGGATCTGTTAATATTGGGAGATAGGGTGAATTGACTTTTTTTTTTAGAACCTTGTGAGTTGTTTTAATTAAAATTTTGTTGATTGTTTTAAAATGGTGTGGATTGTCTCAGCTGCTGTGGTGGAATTTGCCACAGCTGTCAAAATGTAAGCAGAGTTTTCAAAGCAGGTTATTGGATGTGAATTGGCCTGAAGCCTCCTCAGTGAGATGCAAAGTCTTATTAAAAAGATTTCTGTATTCAGCTTTGCAGTTAAAGGACATCAAATGGGCAGGGAGAAGCATCAAGAAAGCATAATTGTAATAGTGTTGAGTTAACACAGCGTGGTGGAGATATGCGCTCTACCGAGTGTCCTCTTCACTTGTTCTCTTTGTGATCATCCTAAATTTGGCTTCTCATTGCAAACCAGCAGAAATAATCTATCAGTGTCTACCTAGCTCTTCATAAGTTTGAAGATCTCTATCAGATCACACTTCAACATAGGATGCGCAATTTAGAAACAGGCTGTTCAGCTCAACCAGTCCATGCTGATGTTTATGCTCGACTTGAGCCACCTCCCAAATGTCCTCAGCTAAATCTACCATCGTAACCATATATTCCCTTCTCCTACATACAGTTGTCAAGCTTCCCCTTAGATGCATCCATACCATTTGTTTCAACCAACCCTTGTGGTAGCAAGTTCCACATTCTCACCATTCTTTGGGTAAAGAAGATTTTTCTGAATTCCCTATTGGATTCCTTGGTGACTATCTTATATTGATGGCTTCCAGTTATGCTCTTCTTTGCAAAAGGAAACAATCTCTCTCTGTCAATTCCATCAAAACCTTTCATACTTTCTGTAAGGTCACCACTCAGCCTTCTTTTTTCAAGAGACCCAGCCTATCAATCCTTTCCTGTTATGTTTAACCATCTACCCTCACCCTGATTTTTGTGGTCATCAGAACCTTCCCAGTTGCAGCAAAAAAAACACCAACTCCTCAAATTTCAATATTATTATCCATCTTCTCTGAAAATCGAGACAGAGTAATTATTTAGGATTTCTGCCCAACCTTCTACTATAATCTTGCTTCCTTTGGGCGGAATCGTCCCAGAGTCGCACTAAGTGTCATAGCGGGCAGGAGAAGAATGTTTTTCCTGCTGGCCACAATGGCGGGTTTTCGTGCATTATCATCCCAAACCCACCTCATTAATCATGCATTCCCAGGAAACACGCCGTTTCAATGGCGGGTGGGCTCTCATTTGCCCGGCACAGCGTCATCTTCCTGCTTCATCACACCGGGCACCATATTTAAAGTACAGCCGCTTGAACACCTCTTAGTGCTTTCAACCCAGGACTGCTGCACAGAAGATATGGCCCTGAAAGGCAAGCAGACTGCAGCAACCCGATTCAGTGACACATATCTGGAACGTTTTTTGGACGCTGTGGAGGCCCGTCATGATGTCCTCTACTCCTGCTCTGGCCACAGGGGAGGCAGCAACATCACTAATCCAGCATGGGAAGTGGTGGTCAGCACCAATGCCCTGCAAAAGAGGACAGCCACCCAGTGCCGCAACAGGATGAATGGTCTCATTTATTCTGCCAGGTTAAGTCACTCTTCTCATCACTCTCAACTCACACATGCACAAACCCATCACACGTCCACAGGGATCTCACACCTCAAGGGACACCACCACTAACTCTCACACACACCCTCACATCTCCATCAGACTCATATCCTCTGGAACTCACATCCTTATCCCATCCATGTCCCTGCACATCACACAAACATTCCATGCAGTGCCACGTGTCCTGCTTACACTCTCTATCTGTATCCATGCAGGAGAAGCCTGCTCACATCAGCAGGGAGAGGTCCCAGACAGGGGGTAGAGTGGCCCACATTAGGCCCCTCACTCACTTTGAGGAACATGCCATCGCGCTGACTAGTGAGGATGTGGATCATGCCTGTGGTGACGGTGAGGTCAGCAATGAACACTCTTGTGAGGATCCTGCACCACATCATCCCTCTCTCAATACAAATGTGAGTGCTCTCTCTGCTGCTTTTGATTCTGCTGCCATGCGCAAATTGCCTCTACTTTGGCTCTGCCAAGCGACCAACAACCTCAGCCAGCCAATCCTTCAGCTCCATCCAAGTCCCCACCTCCAGTGAAGGGGACTCCTCCTTTTTTGAAGAGCTGGAAACAAACAGCCTGGAAGACCCGTCACAGCGCTTACCCACACCCTCCACCAGCGCAGAAACACACACCCCGGTGGGACCAAGATCTAGAGCAGGCTCAGGTTCACAATCTAGGGTTCACCGCATGGACACGTGTCCGCAGCAGAAGGAGACAGGCTCAGCTGAGCTCCCCGGTACTCGGAGGACTCCTGGGGAAGAGGCATCTGTGAGGTCCGAGTCAGATGAAGACCCTCTGGATTCAGACTTCCAATCCATCGTGGAAAGTCAGCAGAAGGCGGGGGAACATCACGCAGAGCTGTTGGGAGCCTTCAACAGAGTGGTACGCAAGTCGGAGGAGTGCATTCGCCTGCTCTCTGATGAAGTGGTGCCCACGTGCGTGTATGGAGGTCTCCATGGGGAGGATGGCGGACGCCATGGAGACCCTGGTCCAGCAGAACATGGAGATGTGTGCAGACCTGCACTCCATCGCGGTAGGCATGGATGAGTTCCTGCAGTGGCGATGTGAGAGGGTAACAGGGCACCTTGACATCCCCCCCTGGTGCTCCTTCCCCTTGAGGAGTCAGGCAGGGCCCCTTAGGTACCTGAAGGGAGGAGATGCAACAGTTGGACACCCCTGGGCCATCCAATCGGGAATCTCAGAGGCTGTCCGCTTCCTCCGAAACCCCTTTGCCTGTGACCCCCTCAACCTCGTCCTCTGTCACTGCACAGAGAGCAGCTGGCCCACAGGAGGGCAGCCAAAGCAAGCCAGGGCCCTCAAGGCCTCGGCTCTGCTGAGGACCCATGCCAAAGGCATCAGAGGCCACAGGGCCAACCACTGTACAGGCTGTCTCCAACCCTGATGTGGATGTCAGGACAGCAACTAGAAATCTAAGGCGTTCAGAAGTTAAGAACTTCTGATCACAGTTGGTTGCACATTTTGTCACTTTATAATGTGGAAATATATTCACTTTCACTGAATAGTGTGTAATGTTGTCTTTCAGCTTCATTTACAGGCTTTGAGAGTCCTCCTATTGCATCCACCACCACTAGCAGTTCTGCTGCGTGAAGCCGGCCAACGTGTGATTCTGAAGGGAGAAGTGTGTGTATGTGGCAGGGCCTGTCGGAGCCTCATGCAAGCACTTCCCCAAGCACGCAGATCCTTCCTGCATCACACTCATTTCAATGTCCTGAGCATTTTCAATGCTTCCTGCTGGTGTTCGCTTTCAGTTGACCATCTGAGCCGACCTGAATCTCCGCCCAGTCACTGATCACATTCCCATGCAGCACCTGTTCTCGCCCACCACGGCTCTCCTTTCACTTTCGATTTGGCAAGCATGGTCCTGCTACATTTTTTCCTGCGCTCACCCATTCTTTCCCCTCCCCCAGTCACCCATTTCCTTTCCCCCATCACTGTCGACCCCCCTGGCATCACCTCCCACCTCCCCTCCATGACGTACAACCCTTTTCTTTTGTGCACGTTCCCTTCCTTCCTGAAAATTCCACCCCCATTCACATTGACCTTGCCGACCTCCTCCTTCCCAACCCCAGGGTGTTTGCTTCCGAGTCCCCACCAACAACCCTCACCATCCCTCCTACCGGTACCGTTGCACCCTCACCTTCCCACCCTACCACCTCACTCTGCTGTCGGTTATTCTCACTATTCTTTTGTACTACGCCCACCCTCAGTTCGCACCCCAGGAGGCAGTCATGGACTCATCAGACCCCTCCCTTCACAGTCACCTGGACATTCTCCCCGCCCGGACTCCTTCGCCCCTTCTAGCTCCTTCCCCCCTTGGAACTCCTCCCCCACCTCCCCTCCCACCACCGGACTCCCCCACCTTAGTCCTTCCCCTTTCATGACTCCTCCAGGCACTCTTACTTCTTCCACCAGCCTTAGTCCTTCCTCCCCCTGGAGTTGTTCCTCACCCCGGACTTCTTCCTCCCCCGGACTCCCTCCCCTCTCTGGACTCCTTCCCCCCTCTGAACTCCTTCCCTTACACCTTCCTTCCACCCTAAAACCTACCTCCCCAGTTGCTGTCTTCTCCCCTGATCCCCCCCTCCTAGCCTCATAGTCCCTTCCCCTCCCATCCTCACCCCTCCAACACCTTCATTTCGCCCCCACCCAACCTCACCCACCCCCCGACACCTCTTCCTCTCCCAGTTGATCCTAGACATCCCTCTCCCATCCCCTGGTATAACTTCCTCTGCCAAACACAGCTGGACCTTCCTCTCCACCTCCTCGATGATCACCCATTGTGAGAAGACCTTCAACAATGACTTTCTGCCTCCCCTGAGCTGCTTCACGGTGGAGCCAAGTCCATGAGAATCCACCCAGCATGCCATGCACGTTCCTCCATTGCTGTCAGGCTCCAGCATCTTCTGCTCCTCGGATGTCCGCAATGTGAACAAGGCCCTGGTGGTAAGTCTCAACTTCTGCACGTCACACTTGTCAAGACATGTTCTGCACCGGCATGTTTTCCCACCAACTTGAATGAATGATCCAGAGTGGAGGGATGATTCCGGGGGCTGGCCTTATAATGATTTGCAGATGTGTTATAATGAGGTCCCCAATGTCCAACAGTGGGAAACACAGCCCACCATTGACGGGCAGAGCGACGATTGCAAACTGGTTTTATGACGTTGTGAAACTAATCTTTGGCCTTCTCACAATATTGTCCACTCACACCTCCAAACACGCCAACGCCAACGGGCACAGAAAATCCCACCCTTTGTCTCTTAGTTGTTGTAACACTACATTTACAATACTTCTACTACTAATATCTTTTCAAAAGCTTTTATATTTTACTTGTTCTTACCCTTTCTAACCTCCTGAAGTTTCCCTTTTTCTAATTTGCTCCAACTTTCCTTTTCATTGTCTGTCATAATTTTTTAATATTTCAAATATGTCTCCATATTTAACCATGGAACAGTTTTCATGAAAGTTAACAGGCCCAAAATGTTTCTCTCTCCACAGATGCTGCCTGACCTACTGAGTATTCCCAGTATTTTCTGTTTCTGTTTCAACAATGGAACCCTATCTTATGATGCGTGCTATTTTTCCCCTGCTGGAATATACTTGATTTGCATTCTTTCCATCTACTTTTTAACAAGTTCCCATTGCTGATCTATGATTCTTTTTCCTAATTTTTCTTTCCATTTAATCTACAGAAAGCTCCATTTAGCTTTGTCATAAATTGCTGTTTTGTCCAGTCGTGTACCTTTTTTATTTTTCCTTTTCTCTTTTTACTTGAAATCCAATTATATTATATCTATCTTTTCCCAAATATTCACATAGTTGCTCCAATTTACATTATTTCCCCTTTCTCACCACAAATATTTTCCCTATTCCAGTTCTTCCTTTCTCTTTGGAGCAGCAACATATTAACTGAGAAAACATATAGCAAAAATACCTCTCTTTTCTTAACACAAATATTTTCCCTGCCCCATATTATTTTTTTATAATTAAAAATTAATAGGTTATTGATTATCATTAATACTTCCTTATCTAATGTGTCCATAAATGTTTCATTACCTATAATATACTGCCAGTAATGTGATACATCCCTTGTTATTCTTCAGGTCTATCCAAAGGGATTATGTCTGGGCCACTTCTCTGTTTAAGTTTTCATCCTTCAATGCTACAGCATTGTCTCAAGTTGGTACAGCTAGTCTGCTCCATTAGTTTCTTCCTCCAACCCTCCTGAAAATTTTGCAGCCAGAATATTTAATTGCCACTCTTGATCCAACCGCAGCCTCTATTTCTGTTATTACTATTAATTTCATGATTTTCTATTATAATCTATCTCTATTCTCATTTCCCAATTTTAGTTTATATACTCCATACGTGCATTTTAGTGTAAAATAATTAGTCAGTACTAATTTTGTGAGCTAATATTCCCAGTGACTTCAATGGGCCAACATAATAATGTATGCTTATTTGCAAAGTCTGATAGCGGCACAGGGCTTTATAGACAACAGTTTTGGGTGGGAAATCAGGCACGTCTTCATACTGTTTAAAAATGAGTTGAATGGGCATTGCTAACTCTCTGAGGCATTTTCCTCAACTTTTGTCCTATTATACAAATGAAGGAATGAGCACCAATTTTACCTTCAGTTTCTAACTAACTGCTACATATTAGCTTTTTATTTACAGCATCAGCCATGTCTGTAAGATTTTCTGCATAACAAAATTCACCAAAGCTCCTTCAACAGTACCTTCCCAACCCACAATCTCTACCATCTGGAAGGACAAGGCCAGCAGATACATGGGAACACCACCACCTGCAAGTTCCCCTCCAAGACAATCGCCATCCTGACTTGGAACTATATCGCCGCTCCTTCACTGTCACTGGGTCAAAATCCTGGAACACCCTCCTTAAAAGCACTGTGGGTGTACCTGCAATAATGGACTGCAGCGGTTCAAGAAGGTAGCTTACCACCACCTCAAGGGCATTTAGGGATGGGCAATAAATGCTGGCCTAGCCAGCAGTGCCAAGGTCCCATTAAAGAATTTTAAAAATGAAAGATTATTTTGAACTATAGACAAATTATAAGTAATAACTGTCCACAGGATTTTAAAGCCCTAATTGAATCTTGATGTTTTGTTGATATTCATTCCTTCGTCATTCTTCATTCTTGTAGTTTATCTTGTCATTAGTTGAATACTGTCTTATAACTCACTGGCACTCATCTGTTATTTGATACATAAAATATTTGTGATATATTCATGTTTATGCTCAATGTAAAATCTTATTAATGTTTGAAACTTAACATAGGAGTTAGGAAATTTAAACTATTTTCTTTTTAAGAGCATACCCTTTCAATTGATTGAATGAGGAAAATGTATTTTCTAAAGCTCAATGCTATGTAGTTTTTTTGTCATACTTTGGATTAAAAATACAGGAATATGATTAGGGGTGTCTTCAATCATTTGGCCAATTTTTTTTATATATTAAGCAGAGGGGTTCGTTTATTTAATCAGAAACCCAGGCAACTCACTGAAAACACTGATTCATTTTTTAAGCCTTAACTATCTTCAGAAGGAAGTCTCCAGAGCACACTAAGGTAATGTACTAAACCATGAGAATTTAAATTAATACCACCCAACTAAAGAATGATAATTTTTTTTAAAAATGCATTTATCTGAGTGCAGATTATATTTCAATGAAATAAATTAAACTTCAACAGAATTGGTGACTATTGAGTACAATCAAGATGCCCACTGATTTTTGTTTTTAATTTTCAGATTTAAGACTAACTTAGGAGAAATTGGAGTGAAAAATTACAACAATGACGCAAAACCGCACATAAATGCAAAGAATTTCAAGGAAGTAGTTTTTTTTTTCAAAATGCTGACTCCAGCAGTCAGAGCAACGGGTTACCTAAATCCAGCAGAGATAGGAAGACTTTTCTAATTTGCTTTTCCTCTTTTTTAATAATAGCTGTGCATAAGTAATTTATGAAAGGCCAACCAGGCAGTTGGCAACAGAAAATTAAACTCATTTTATCTGAAAGCAGGTGGATTTCTATACATCATTAGCATGCATAGAATTTGCACAATGTTATTTTTAGTTCTGATGGAATGTAACCAAATAATATGAGTTTTGCTTATACACGAGTGAAATTTTTAGATAAAAGTGTCTGCCTATTGCAATTTTCTGCAAACGGAAACTAATTCCATGAAGCTTCTTATTACAGGAAAGACTCATTTCGTTTGCATTAGAGACTGACATAAGTGACATTAGGATCTTACTAACACATATTCTGAAATGCAGTCTTTAATATCATTAGTGAATCCCTCAGCAGTATCAGCTGTTTTGCTTCCTACCTATCAAACTAAATGTAAATGCCATTCTATTTAATATTATTTTCAAGTGTACTGAAGCGATTTCTCACTTTTTAATGGTCAGCACTATGCTTTTTTCTATTAGTATTATGCAGCATACACACTCAGTTTCATTATAGTATATGCATATACTATACTTAGGATTATTGAGGTTAGAAAATGAAAAAAGATTATTCTTTTGGGTGACACTAAAGTTTGTCTTACAATGATTGCACACAGTAATTATTTTATATATTTTCTAAGTATGTGTAATTATTTTACCTCACCTGCTGCATTTATAGAAACTCCACGCCCAATCTAATGCTTTGACTAATGATGAGTTAATGATTAATTATAATTGTAGTAAAGGAAAATATATAAATCATCTAATTTGAATCTACTTTTAATGCAGTCTAATTTATATATTTCCTGTTTTATACTATTTGTAACCTGCATAAAGATTGTTTATATTTTTGGAAATATTATACATGAAAATAATTCTGCTTGGGCTTGGCTGAGCAACACTTGTATCATAGGGTGCAGGATGTAAAGTATAAATATAAAATGTAACTGTACGTCAGCTTCGAGTAGATTAGAAAAAAATATTTAGGAATGTTATCATAATATTCAGTGCAGCAAATTCTGGACTTCTGTTGCTGAGTTTTAACCACACTGTTGAAGATCCCAGCTAATTCTGCTGATTTATGGAAATACTGTATCAGTCTCACCAGAAGCATCAGGAACATCTAAAAAGCTTATTATAAGCTTTAGCTGAAATGGTATGAGGTTTGAATTTCTGCAATGATCATAAACTGCAAAGAGAAATCCTAATTCAGCAGAAATGTAGCATCTCTAATCATAAAACTTTAATACTGCTGCATCAATTTTAGAGGATTGGCTTGTGCAATTTACTGTAACAAACATAGACGTCAAGGTATAGCTGAAGAACTGATATAACAAGACTGTGAAAGTGTGGCAGATCCATTTATGGTATAGACGCTCCAAGATTTTCTGCTCTATTAAATATATATGTACACCTAATTAACTATATAGAAATTCAGCAACACTATCCTGTTATTGTCTATTAATTACAAATGGGCTAAAAATAAAATGATCATAACCTAATGAAAAATACCACATGCTTAAATGCACAAATCTCTGTTACAAGTTTGGAGGTTTCTGTTCCTATTTGTTGACATAAGCTTTGGCATCAATGTTCCCACTATTTCTGTCTATCTTTAGGAAATGTGATGGCTACAAACACAAATTTTCCGATTATGAATGGTTGAAGCCAGTAGCATTTCAAAAGCATTTTGTTAGTTTTGAACAGTTATTGGTGAGTGTTGAACCTGTAGGTGGTAGAAGAAAGTAGAGCAATACTAAATTTAAATATAAAGTTAAATGAAAGAAACATTATGCAACAGTTGAACAAAAAAATTGTGACACATGCATATGCCAGGAGCATTATATGTATTCAAGAACACAAGATTATTACTTTGGGACCTGTATGAGTTCCAGTCTCCGAAAGTTTATTTTTATTCTACCTGTCCTTTGGGGGAAACCAAAGAAAATAATCCTTAATTCCAACCTTATTCACGTGAAGTATAATCACCTCTTTCCCATTCACCCCTGTCAGTTTTTTTTTTGCAAGAACAGGATGGAGTGGTAAATGGCTATAATTCTAGCTTAAGAGTCTACTCTGGTTCAATACTGCCAGTAATTGCAAAATATGACTGACCCATTTATATCATCATGATCAAAAATATGTGCATTTCTATTTTCTGAATGTATTGTTAGCTTCCACAGCATTGCAGGATGTTTTTTCCCCTCGAGAGTACAGTCTACATCTAGCTTAGATATTAGATGCTACCTCTGCCTTAAGTCTCAACCTCAATTCCACCTGGAAATTTCAAAAATGAATCCCAAATTCCCAGAACTAAAACTGGTATTGCCTTCCTGGTCATGAGGTAAAGTGTAAATATACAGTGATAGCAGCATCATGAGTGATGTGATGATGTTTGCATTTAAAAAACTCTCAATTTAATTGTACTACACTTAACCTTAGGATGTTTGATTTCACTCATGGTTATCCAAAATATAAAAATGTTGCAACAAGAACACCCTTCACCCAGATTTCACATCAAAAATGCATTGGCTGCATTTAAAAAAAAAATGAAAACCTTAATAGATCTTGAAGATTTTTTTATAGCCATCAACAATTTCCGAGTACTATAAGCTTGGTACAGCTGTACATCACTATAATCATCTAACAACTAAATAATCTTAAAAAATCTCATCTTAATAACCAATGACAAAAATTCATTTCACAGTCAGAATGACACTTCTGGATAGTTGGTTATAGTTTCTTTGGAGAAGTGCCTGGTGGTGGTTATGTTACAGAGGCAAGACCAGACAACCAGGCAGAAACAAAATCTGCCATAAATGCAATCAGGCAGCGTTTTAAAAGGTGTATTTAGAAAAAATGGTTACAGCTAGTCCTTGATATTTTTGAGAGTGATAATTCAGTGCAATTTGATTAATACAGCTGAAAATGGGTTTCATCGTGAAAAAATTTATATTGATAATCCACCACCTGTGAGTAACCCGATTCTAATTGACTAAAAATTACTTTTAAACGACACACAGAGAAAATGGACCAAATGGCCTCCTTCTGAGCCACAACTTTTCTATGGGGAGAATTTTCTCCCCGTTGGGCGAGCTGTTCGGGAGTGGGCGCGGAGCCAAATGCCGCCCGCGATCGGCTCTGTGCCGCCATTTTGTGTGGGCGGGCCAGCTAAGGCCCGCCCAGTGTGACGCGCCCACCCAGAAGTGCTCAACGCTATCTGTGTGGCGGGAGGAGGAGGGAGAGTCGGGGCATTGAGCTGCCTCAGGGAGATTAATTTAAGAATCAAACATTGCAAAAAAGAAAAAAAATTATTCGGGCATGTCCCCTCATGTGACAGTGTCACATGAGCTGGGACATGTTTGTGTATTTTAATAAAATTTTTTATTTAATTTATAAACCCTTCATGAAACCTCATCCCACCCCCGCATGCCGACCAGAAGATTCAGGCCTCTATGTAACAATGCAATTCCTTGATGCTGAATACAGTGGAGCAGATTTTCAACTTTCTGCCCATTATAGAAACCACCCAATTTTAATTTCAATTGAAATACTAGTTTGAGGCATCAGCAGGAAATTGACAATCAACCTGCATCTTTTACATGTGCCTTCACTTATACTTTTCCAATCTTGCTGTGGCGAGATTGTTCACGCTTTAGGGAGGCGAGGTGGGAATGGAACATGGGGGTGAATTTTTCCTATGGCAGGCGGGCTGTTTGGGAGCGAGCGCGGAGCCAATTGCCACCTGTGGTCGGCTGCACGCTGCCATTTTATGCAGGCATTTACGGCCTGCCTAGCGTAACGCGCAACCGGTAACGTTCACTACCTCTGCGGGCAGGAGGTGGAGGGAGAGTTGGGGCCTGCGGTCTTTCACGCGGAGCTGCCTCAGGGAGATTAAGTAGATAATAAAACTTTTTCATAAATAAAGTAAAAAATTATTTAAACATGTTCCCATGTGACAGTGTCACAGGAGCTGGGACATGTTTGCGGGAAATTTATTTAATTATTTTATAAAACCTTCAGAAAACATCATCCCGCCCGTGGATGAGGTTTCCTGAAAAACGCGAAGGCCGCTTGGGCTCTTCGCCTGCCCGCCAACCTTAAGGTTGGATTGGCAGCATTGTTAACAAGTTAAATTACTTTTTTAATGACCTTAATAAGTCGCCTCCGGTGCCCGCCCACTGAATGAAATATCAAAATGATATGTGATGACGTCGGGATGCACGCCTGATGTCATCGTGCATCATTTTACGCATCGGCATGTCAGGCCTGCCCCTGCATGCCGATGGCAATATTCTGCCCATGGTGTTTTAGATAAACACTATGGGCAAAATTTTACGATGTGTAAAATGACGCATGGTGACATCGGGGGGAACTCCCGACATCACCGCACCCGATTTTAAATTTTCAGGAAGGTGGGAGCGCAGCAAAATTAGCCAATTGAGGCCATTGACAGGGTCAGTTAAGTAATTAAAGGACTTGCCCGTCCAACCTTAAGGTTGGCAGTCAGGCCAGGGGCCCTGGCGGGAACTAGAAAAAACATGAAACCTCATCCACTGGCAGGATGAGGTTTCATGCAGGCTTTAAAAAATTTTAATAAAGATTTTATAAAAATTATGGACATGTCACATGAGGGGACATGTAAGGGAAACTTTATTTTTCTATTTTTGTCTTTTTTACATTTACAGCCAATCTCCCTGAAGCAGCACTTAGCCTTAGAGAGATGAGTGCGCTCTTTCGTGTGCATGTGTGAAAGAGCGCACTCTCGATTTTGGGATTCCCCCCCCGCCTGCACAGGGAGCGCTCAGCGCTTCTGTGTGGATGTCATGCTGGCCGGGCCTTAATTGGCTTGCACACGTAAAATGGCGGCGCGCCTCCGATTGGCGGCGCTGATCGAAAGCGCGCCGGTACCCACCTGCCCATCATCTTCCGCCCCGACGGGGGGCAAATTCAGCCCTATGTGAACATATGGAGCATTGGTCATGATCAAATGCATTTAATTCAATCAGAATAACTTAGCTTCACATAATAATACAAAATAATAAACAAGCCATACTGTGCCACTTCTGTTGATCACGTTAACACAAAAAATTGAATTCTAGCTACCTTCTTGCATCCTACCCTGAGTCCATGTGAAAGCCTGCCCAGTGGCTTACTGTTTAAAAACCTGACTATTAATGTCTGTTTGTCTCTCTTTTGTCCCTTTTTGTTCACAACCAAGTTTTTGGGACCAGAGATTTCCCAACACAACGATGTTGTTATTACTTACCGACACAGGTTAAAAAACAGCGCATTACTTTTAGTCTTTGAGGAAACAACTTCAAGCACAGCTCATTAGCAATTTAACCACCTATCATCTCCATTATTAAAAAACTTGTATGAATACAGTTTGTAGAAAAATTATAAATATATCTCAAAACATGACAGCCTTTTTAAAGGACTGTTAAGGACTGTAAAGAATCAGTTTTTCTGTACTATCGCCTGCAGGATTCTGTTCCACAATTTGATCACCCCCAGAGAAAATAACAACATTTGGACAGTCAACCTCACTCTCTGTTTTCTCAGTTTATATGGGAAACTCTGGCTGTACCCGACCCCATCACCGCACATGTCTACTTTCATGTTATCTATGCCCTTTAATAATTTTGTATCAAATCCTCCCTAAATCTGTGGTCCGGAAATTTCTCCGGCCCATCGCCACCAATGTAAGTATGTTCAATTGGAACCCCTGCCTGTGCTTGCTCAGGGCCAGACACCACATTCTAAATGACAAGAATGGGATAATTTGCATGGCTGTGCCTGGCATCGGTGCCTGAAAGGGTGTACCAAGGCGGCGGCCCCAGAGTCAGTCTGCCTTCTAATGTGAAGCAGAATTCTCATGAGATCCAAATGAATTGAAGAAATTAAAAATAAACTCTTCTACTCCCACCACAGCCACTTCAATTCATGAAGGTAATTAATTCTCTCCAGGATTTGATTACATTACTCTAATACTCCTGGTGCCTTCTTGACATGGAAGAGGAGAACAGCTAGAAGATCCATCCATGGCCCCCAGCCAGAATTTTAAGGCACAGTCCAAATGGAGTGGAAATTTACTGGAGCTAGGATGAAGCCCATAGGGCTTCCCACCTATAAATGCGGCTTGCAGCCTTTCCAGTCCCTGGAATTTCAGGATCTTTCTCCAAAAACTACAAAC
Source organism: Cetorhinus maximus (assembly GCF_964194155.1). Lineage (NCBI taxonomy): Eukaryota > Metazoa > Chordata > Chondrichthyes > Lamniformes > Cetorhinidae > Cetorhinus > Cetorhinus maximus. Next base: position 65,705,900 of record NC_135897.1, on the reverse strand, counting down.
CAAAGGCGTTAAGTTTATTTTGATAGCTTACTGAACTAAGGTTAAGGATCATCTTTGTTACCCTCTTCTTCGCCTTCTATAGTGCCACAATGGCCTGCTTGAGCTGGCGGGGGAGGGGAAGATTATTATTCAGCACTCAAAATACAAAGCCTCCTTATCATTGTGACTGATGTATGTTGTATGTTCAGTGGATCTCACAAAGAGGTTCTGAGTCTTGTATGGTTGAACATCAAGTATTTCTTGATAACACATAATTATGAACATGGACACAAGGTACAGCCCAAGCTATTAGCTAACTCCGCGCTTGCTTCTACACAGGCCACTGACCCTAGTCTCAGATCATGTGTCTCTTTACATCACCCTGTCGGTGGTACTGTTTCCCAGTCCCACATTAACCCTTGCTACACCAGATGCCCTTATACTACACCTCCCCCAAGCCTTTACCCAACATATATACATTACAATCGCGCTATACCTTCTCCCCTACCTCCCCCCTCCACATCAAGTCTCTGACTTTATAAATTCAGATGGTCTGGAGGCTTGGCAATTCTTCCAGGTCTTGTTCTGGTCACATTCGGAGGAGTGGTAGGCTCTGTTGAATTGGGCAACCTTTGTTGATTCAGAGTTTGAGTTGTAGTCTGTGTTTCTGGCACTTGGTTGTCTTCTTCTGTTGCACTTTTTCTGCTCCTTGGAGTTGAACTTTTCTTTGTCAACTCCCCGTCTGCTCTGCTTGAGGACCACCGGCTTGTCCCGTTCTTTCTGGAGCGACTGTTCATTCCATTCATTTGCGGTACAAACCCGCTTTTTCTTTCTCTGTGTGGCTCACTGTGATCTTTATGGGAGTTGAAGGTGTTTCTTCCTGCCATTTGGATGTTCCTCATCAGCGGGATTACCTTGCAGTTTGGCTTTTTTGTGACACTGTGTTCTTCTGTGTGTCTCCGTGCCTCATGGAGGTGTGCTCTGGCGAGTTGATGCAGTTTTGCGCGTTAGCTGGCGATTGCAGTGTCTGTGCTGCGGTCTTTACAGGTAGCGTGACAGCACCCATTGGAGCCTGGCGTTGGGCTCATTCTTCTGTCGCTGGTCAGTTTCCTGTGTGTCACCCACTCAAGGTACAGTGCTAATAATCTGAAGGTTTGGCTGGTCTGACCAAAGAGGAGACCCTGCTGCCTGAAAAAAAATTGGACAAACTGGCTCTGCAAAGACTGAAGACAATTTAGAGCTGAAGTCCCAGTCGAGAATTTCTTGACTGGTGGGCCTCGCAGAAACTTGCAGCTTCACATAGTTGACAACAGAGGTTGTCTTGACGTCTTCTGCCATTTTAAGAAGGTGAAGGGCAACACAGGCATCTCTGCTGAAGAGAGAAAAAGATTAGTTTTGAATGACGTACATGATTTCGAATATCTGCTTGTCACCGTATCTTAGTGGTTCGAGGATCATGCCTATGGCTGGAAGTTGGATTCCTCCTGGCCCCCAGAATGATGTGCCCATCGTTCAAAGCCAGAGATCTCTCAGCCACGGTTCCTGATCTGAGAGGGCCGTTATACTGGCTCCCATGTCCAATTTGAAGTTGGTGAGGTGACCGTTTACCGAGATGTCCACATTCCAAAAAGGAAATCCAGGATTCTTGACCTCACCCAAGAAGCACAGTTGGGTCCCTTCCTCGTGTGGTACCTCAATCTCATGGATTGCCTTGGATTTCTCTGCCCGTCTGGGTGTCTTAGCTTTGCATAGCTTTCTGAAATGCCCCAGTCAGTTGCAGTTGAAACACTGCACTGAGATTGCTGGACATTGCTCTTGCCTGTGAGGTCATTTAGTTCCACAGTGCTGACATTGTTGCTCACTCTCTTGTGGCTGGTTTGGGTATTGCCTTCCTTGGCCTGAAGTCTCTCTGCTGTTTTATTGCTTTACTAGCTGGGCAGTTGGGGTTTCTCTGTGACATGGCTTGCTTTCATCACGTAAAATGGATTAGTGCTGTCGGTGGATTTGAGAATGTCTGACTATTTGAATGGCCATTTCCAGAGTCAGATCTTCCTTGGCCACTGCAAGTAGCGTATTCACTTGTTCAGCTTCCATCTTTTTATCTAATCCTGAAGCCATCATGTTTCTTAAGAATCTTTTCTGCCAAAGTCCCCAATCTTGTGTTTGGTCTGGCCCTTGGATCAGTCCAAATTGGTCTGTAAATGTTAATTTGTTGTCCATGGTTGCTTTAAAGTTCAGGTGAGTACAGCTTTATATGCTGTGCAGGTTTTAAATATGGCACCATAGTAACCCTTTTCTCAAAGAGTCTTCCAAAGCTTGTCACATTTTGGCGGGTTCCATCGCGATGGCAGTCCCGACCTCTTTCTCTTTAGTTTTGTGCAGCAATTTATTCCATCATCTGGGCTTCGCTGTGATATCAGGGGAATTTTGGGCATTTTTCAATCAATTCCCAGCTTTGGCAGAGGTGTTTAAACCTTCCACTCTTTTTCTTACAACGAACTCAGCCACCATGGGTATGGCGCTGATCCTGAGCTGGGCTGGCTATAGAGCATTAGAAAATGGGCTACTCTGGGCTGAATTTTCTGGTTGGTGTGCGGGGGCGGTCCCAACATGCTGAAGCCTAAAATGATGTGTGATGACATTGGGCGGGCGTCCCGAAGTCACCACGCGTCATTTCAATATTTCGTTCAGCGGGCACTTGCCGGAGGCGGCTGCGCACCCACCAAAGGCCATTAAAAAAGTAATTACACTTGTTAAGAACACTTGCCCGTCTAACCTTGCCCGTTGGTGGGCAGGCGAAGAGCCCAAGTGGTCTTCGCGTTTTTCAGAAAACCTCATGCACGGGCCGGATGAGGTTTCCTGAAGTTTTATCAAATAAATAAATAAATTTTACTCACTTCACAAACATGTCCCAGCTCATGTGGCACTGTCACATGAGGGGACATGTTTAAATTAATTTTTTCTTGATTTCTTAAAAAGTATTGTAATCCATTCAGTCTCCCTGAGGCAGCTCCGTGCCTCAAGGTATGCGAAAGAGCGCAGGCCCCGACTCTCCCTCCTCCCCCTGCCTGCTGAGCGCAACTGGCCGCGCATTACGCTGGGCGGGCTTTAATTGGCCTGCCTGCGTAAAATGGCGGCGCGCAGACGATCGCAGGCGGCAATCGGATTGGCGCCCGTGCCCGCCCGCACCTGCCCAGCCTACCCACCATAGGAAAATTCTCCCCTCTGACTGTTTTTTACAACACTGAATCTTTTTAAAGTAGCCTTGGCATAGAACTGAATTTTTCGCTCACCCCGCCACGTCCTTTGACTCTGTACTCTGTGAATATTCACAATGGACCTCCATGAGATCTTATGGGGTCCTCAGCTGCACAGTGAGGTTTGTTCTTCTGCCTTTCTGCTTCCAATTCTGCAATTGTGTTCACTTCAGGTGCTTTCCGTCAGGTCAGAATGCTGTTCCTTTAATTTTCCAGCTTTTGAATTTCTGCTCTAGCTTCTCTGAAGTTCTGGGTTTTTATAGTTAGGAAAACATTTTCATTTTATTAATAAAAGCTTGCGGAAACCTTATCCTGCTCATGGATGAGGTTTCCTAAAAAATGTGAAGGCTGCTTGGCCTTTTCACCAACCTTAAGGTTGGACGGGCAGCATTAACAATTACATTAATCACTTCCTTAAAAGCCTTAATAGGCCTTATAAATATCAGCGAGCGCGCAGCCGAGTTCAGCAACCGCCCGCCGAGCAAAACATCGCGAGACAGCACAATGACATCAGGACCCACGCTCGACATCATTGCACATCCTTTTAAGCGTCGGCGTGTCGGGCCCGAATTCCTGCCCTAAGTGTTTATTGGTGACACATAACTGTGCATATATACAGGACATAGACCAAGCTACAAGCTAACTCCATGCTTGCTTCTACCCTAAGATACCCTTATACTACAGTGATAACAGTTTTACACTACACCGGACTCCCTATTTGCTATGCCTGAAGTCTCTGGACAATCCACTTGCACTTTATGGGAGCTCTCAATATCCAAGTCACTTTAAGCTACACTGGCTCATGTCATATTTTTATGTCCATATTTTGTCCCACAATGTGCACAACTGTCCACTTATCTGTATTGAAAGCCATTTGCCAATTTCACCAAATCCTTTTGCAATTTGTTTCCTTCTTCTTAGGTCCTGACTTTAGTATGCCAGCAGCTCCATATTAAACAGTCATAGGGCAGAATTTTTTGTTTGATGTGCAGGGGGTGGGCCCCGCACGTCCGCGCTTAAAATGACGCGCGGTGATGTTGGGAAAGCGTCCCGATGTCACCACGCGCCATCATGATATTTCGCTGGGCGGATGCGCGATGAAGTCCAACGCGTGCCCGCCATTAATTAACGGGCCACTTAAGGCCCTTTAGTCTTCAATCGACGCCGATTTTTCGGTGCCTGTGCAATCGTCAGGTCGGCGCACGGGCACAACGGGCAGGCGGGTAGGAAACATTTGTATTAACCTCATCCACGGGCAGGATAAGAGGTCTCAGTGGGGTCAAGAATCTGCTCTGTGAAGTATTTATTGGAGAAAGTTTTTAAAACTTTTAAAACTGTGTGATCTGCAGTACTTCAGAACGCATCCCAACAGCTTTTTCTGGACTCTTAACCTTCAGGTCAGCTCTCTGCAGTAAGTAATTTTTTCTGGGCCTGCTGGTTTCAGGAAGCCTTCCCTTAGCCAGGGTATGGGATCTGATCTGTCCACTAGAGGCAGCTCCTCTGAGGAGGAAGGGAGGGGTAGAAGGAGAAGGAGGCCAGGAGTGCACATTCAGCCTCCAGGGGAGCCACTTTTGGGAGTACAGGCGCAGGCACAAGGGACGCAGGGCCAAGAGGACCAAGGCGGAAGGGGCCGCACAAGATGCCACTATCCTGCTACCAGGATATACAGACAGCAAATCAGTTACCTCGATATGTCTGAGGTACAGTGCCAAAGGAGGTTCTGACTGTCAAGGGAGGCAGTGAACTATATTTGTCAGATGATTGGGCCTGAGATCTCCGCTAACTGTGTGGGTGGACACCCCATGCCAGTGGCTCTGAAGGTCACAGCTGCCCTCAACTTCTATGCCTCTGGCTCCTTCCAGGGCTCGGTGGGTGACCTTTGCGGTGTCTCCCAATCAGCTGTGCACACTTGTGTCAAGCAGGTCACAGACACTCTGTTTGGGCGTGCATTGACCTTCATCCACTTCTGTTGGGACCAGGCAAGCCAGGCACAGCGAGCCAGAGGCTATGCAGCCATTGCTGGCTTCCCCCGTGTCCAGGGTGCTATAGACTGCACACATGTGGCCATCAAGGCGCCAGCAGGTGAGCCCGGTGCCTTCGTCAACAGGGAGGGCTTCCACTCCATGAACGTGCAGATAGTGTGCGATCACAGGATGCTGATTTTACAAGTCTGTGCAAGGTACCCAAGCAGCTCCCACGGTGTCTACATCCTCAGACACTCCCAGGTGCTGGGTCTCTTCAGTGCTCCGGCCCGGCTGGATGGATGGCTGCTGGATGACAAGGGATATCCCCTCAGAAGGTAGCTCATGACGCCTCTCCGCCATCCAAGAACAGAAGCTGAGCAGCGTTACAATAGGAGCCACACCTCCACAAGGGCTGTGGTGGAGAGAGCCGTCGGTCTTCTCAAGATGTGCTTCCGATGCCTGGACTGTTCAGGGGCCGTACTCCAGTACCCCCCAGATCATGTCTCAGTGATAGTGGATGCATGCTGCGCTCTCCACATTCTTGTGCTGGAAAAGGGGGAACGCAGTGGACGCTCAAGACGTTGATGCAGTGTCTGCGGCTGCACACGATGAGTCCAGCAGTGATTCTGAGGATGAGCATGCACAGGGAGCTGCTGAGCGGGTAGAAGCTGACCCAGGACTACTCCAAGGAGGCAGGGTCACCTGGGATGCTTTAATCCAATGAACCTTCAGCTAGCACAACACAGATGGATCACCCGGACAAGCCCGGGCTGCCGCCTCGATACTCGACGCCTAAGTGCAAAATCTGCCAGGTCATCAGCACTAACTAAGGGCCTTGTACATAAAGGTGAATGTCCAAAAAAACACTCATGACACTTTTCTTAATCATACACATGCAGAAGAAACAAGTCACCTTCAGCCATGGTGACACTTCTGGCATTTAATGTGTGAATCAGAAATTATCATAAATATTAAACAATAGAGTAAACAGTCAAAAAGAAATCATAAGGACCTAATTTCGGGCCAACACAAAAGCACTAGTGAGAAGCCCGTGGTGTGCCTAATGTGCCTTATGCTTTTGTTTACAGGTGCTACATCTTGGTGCCTCCCCATCACTCGGAGTGACATCTGAGACAGCCTGCTGACTCTGCTGTCCTGTTGGCCTTGATGATCTTGGCGATCGTCCTCTGGCCCATGGAGCCTGTGCTGGCCCCGCCTGGGAGGGAGATGCCAGTTCCACAGCTGGCATCTCCCCTGTCATTGCAGCCTCACTGGATGATACGGTCACTGGGAGAGGGGCGGAGGAGCTGGTACCCTCATCCGGAGCACCCTGAGAGGAGCCCGCAGAGACGACAGGCAGCTGCTGCGCCGACCTGAGCTTGCCTTGGACCTCCCTGCTCACCGTGGATGGATGTGCAACAAGCTTGGAAGCTTGATGCCCACATCATTCCCACACTGGCAGTGACCAGCTGAGGTCAATGCCGATGTGAGGGCTTGCTGGTCAGAGCGCATCCCCAGAAAGCCCTGGCGTGTTTCCTGGAGTAGGCTCTCCATGAGAGTCGCCACTCTTTACCTGGAGGACACATGGTGCTTGGACATGTGGCTCATTGTTTCGGCGATCGTCCGCGTAGACTTGTCCACCACAGAGACCAAGCCAAGCATAGCCTCATGTATCTCCTCCAGATGCTCCCGCACACCCGGCTGCATTTCCTGCACCTGCTGCCTTGCGGACGACGCCTGAGGCACATCATCAGGCACCGACTGAGCATGTGCCTGGTCCCCTCCAGTCCTCTGACTGCTGGCACCATGGGCACTCTCTGTCTCTGTCAGCTCCTCCAGCAACTGTGAAGTGCCCTCACCACTGTGCTCCGGGACACTAGCTGATGTTCGAATTCCCACTGAGGTGCTAGTATCTGCACTGGTGCCTACCTCGCAGAAATGGTGTGACACTGGTGAGACTTCAGGGCCCTCAGGTGTGAGAGGTGGCATCTGCTGCTCCTCCTCCTGGCCGCTCTCTGATGATGCTGAAAGGAAGAACAAGGACAGTGGATCAGTTAACGTGCACACACTGACAAACTTCATCCCTGTTCCCCCAACTCATTATGCGCTCAACTTTCCATAACCATTGGCCCAGCAATGTTGCAAGAATAGCTAACTTAACAATCATCAGTGCTATGGCTGTTGGGAGGACAATGCAGACCTCACTGTTGGCCTTAAATACCTGGCCGTGCCACCCCAGCCTCATGGACACCAGTAGACATGCATGCATGGCGCCTTTCCACCTCAAGGGCCTCCTGCTCGAAGTGGCTTAATATGGAGAGCTGTGCCTGACCACTCCAGTCCTCACACACTCGTCCGCGTTATGAGCATTCTTCTCCTGAAAAAGAGAGAAGACCATTGATTAGGGCCAATTGCACATGGACTCTGCTCGTACATGCCACACCCCAACCAGAGTGGGACATATCAGGACTCCAGTGCCTCTTCTCTCCACTGCTGCTGATCACTTAGACAAAGATGCTAGGCCTGCTCCCAACCCCACCAACACATGCTTAGACACATGCTGCCTATATCACATTAAGAACCACACGGTATTTCCTCCCACAGAGGGCAGCAGATGGTTCATTGTCATGACACCTTGAGGTTCCTCTTCCACCATCTCATCACCCTGACTAGGACATGCTCTGGAGTGCTGAGTATGCACCTAGGTGCAGCTCCTCCAGGTTGCCCCCAAACCAGTCATGTGGGACTAAGATCAACGCATGGTGCTGGGGAGAACTCATCTCCTCATGACCCACTCAGGCTGACCTCAGCATGGGCACTATCTGCTTGCCCACCCAGCAAAGAAAAAATGCCCTAAATGATTAAATGCAGTCACAACAGTAAGACTTGGGGGTGTGGTGGGGGGAGAGGCCTCAGAGGGTAAGGCTACTTGCTGGGTTAAATGCCCAATGCCAACATGGTACTCACCCTGCCAGAGCGCAAAAAATCATTGAAGCGCTTGCAGCACTGGATCCACCACATCGTGGGAGCTCACCACCTCCGCCACCTCCTCCCCAGCATGTTTGGTCATGTGGGGAGGCCTCCTCCTCCCATCCGGGGGGGACCAACACCTCCTGCCGTGCTGCCACCTCCTCAAGGATGGCAGCAAGGCAGTCATCAGAAAAACGAGAGGCACATTGGCCCACCCCGCTGGCCTACCCTCCAGACTGTCCTGCTCACCCAAACCCCCCTGCTGCGGCCTGGAACTGGCCATTGTGAACAGCCTACAAAAGGCTGCCAGGCCTTCATTTAAACAGACTGCTGGGTCGCCATTGGACCCAGCGGTCTATGCACGCCTGCTGTAGCCTGCACACTCCCGCTATCCACAAGAGTCAGCAAATACGCTGGGCGGGCCATAATTGGCCTGCCTGCGTAAAATGGCGGAGCAGACCCTATCGTGGGCAGCGATCGGATTCGCGCCCGCCCGTGCTCGCTCCCACTCCCACTCCCACCCCCCACTCCAAACAGAAAATCCTGGCCATAGAATCATGGGGCGGAATTTTAAGCGGGCTGAATTTTATAGTCCCGCCAAAGGCAATGGACTTTTGAATGGCTTGTTGCAATTTAGGACCCTGCCCCCGCCATGACGGAGCGGTAAAATTCTGCATTTACAGCACAGAACACAGAAAGGGACTAAGCACTGAACCCGGGGCACTTTACAGTAGCTCGTTGGGAAGCAACTCCATTTTAAAAATTTATCCAATGTCTGCATTCTGTGAGCTCATACTTTTATCCATCTTGTCCTTCATCCATCGCACTGAGACTTAATTTACACATATAGGACGGAATTTAATGGTCACAATGGTAGGCCCATCCACTGGCTGGAGAGCCAGTGGCAACTCCGCCATGACCGCCTCCAGGAGCCCTGCATAGAATTCAATCCCAATTGGGCATTCTGCTGGGTGCTGTTGGGGTTCCTGTCTCCTGCAGGGGCAATTTCCCGCCTCTCAGAGCCGCCAGTAATCAGAGGCCGGCAACTCTCCGGTACCAGCAGTTCCACAGGGAGTTGTGGCAACTGCTGATATTGCAGTAGGGCCTAGGAGGATGATTGACACTGGACCATGGAACAGAGGTAAGTGGGCCAGTCAGGGAGGTCCTGGTGAGCAGGAGCGGAGGGTATGTGTAAAGGATTGCAAACAAAGGTTTACCACAAGTCCTTCCCTTGCCGCCAGTGGATCCCTCTGTTGGACACAGGATGCCCGAGAAGGAGGGAGACCCCCCACCCCCCCAGCCAGTTTGCAGGCATGCCCAACAGTTAGTCCGCATGGCGTGACCCCTGCCCGCCACTGGATGAATACCAGCAGTGGCAGGATGAAGCTATTAAGTGGCCATTTAAGGGCCCCAATTGGCTTCTGGGCGGGAGGGCCTCTCTTGCCCCTTCCCGTTCCAGACTTAATTGGTGGGCATCGGGAAGGTGATGGGCTCTCCACCCCAAGTCTTCCCGTTCCATTTTATGCCCCCCTGCCTCCCAGCCCACTCCTGGGGGAGCATTATATTCTGTCCAATGCCTGCTATAAGGCAATTTACCAAAACCTTTTTGGAAATTCAAGTTGACGATGTCTTTTAGATCTTCATGATCCAGTATTCTAGTAATCATTTTATTAAATGAACTATCAATTTTGCCAAACATGATTTTTGTTACATGGAGCCAGGTCGAGTATCCGTTATCATTCCTGTGCATTATACTCAATCATTTATAACATTTCTAATGTGCTTTCCATTGACTTCTTCACCGCAGAAGTTGAACTCACTGCTCTATAATTGTCAGGAATTTTCTTTAATCCTTTTCCAAATAATGGAGTCATCTTGGATAATCTCTTCAAGAAATTGAGTCCAATGTCTTTAGTCAAAGTAAACAGCACCAGGGAACCTATACCTCGTTTGAATTAGCAAAGCGTACTTCTAACCCATTAAACAAAATCTTCAATTTCTTGTAGTGTTTTACCACATTGATGTGCACTTGTAATTAGATAACCCTTGACTGAATATACTGGGACTGAAATTTCTTGGATCATAGGAACATTGAAACATTAATTAGATCATGGCAAAACCCCAGAAGGCAAGAGAGTGGCTCTTGGTGAATGCTCCTTTAGGAAGCCAGCACAGACACAACAGGCTGAGTGGCCTTCTTCTGTGCTGTAACTATTCTTTGATTCTTTGAATTCCATGAACTTGCCACTGTTCCATTGTCCCTTGGTACCCATACCTAACAAAAATTGATTGATCAGTCTTGAAAATTTCCATTGACCCAGCATCCACAACATTTTGGGAGGGAGACAGTTCCAATTTCCACTACTCTTTATGCGAAAAGGTGCTTCCTGATTTCACTCCTAAATAACACAGTTGTAACTATAAGAAGATGTGCTCTTTTTCTAAATTCCCTCACCATAGGAAATAGTTTCTCTGTATTTATGCTGTTGTATCATTCTGGTGAATCTGCGCTGTGCTTCCTCCAAGGTTAATGTACCATTGGTGCTCAAACTGAACTTCAGATGTCATCTGATGCAAGGTTTTGTACAACTAAGACATCACTTCCACACATTTGTATTCCAATCCCCTTGAGATGAAGGCCAACATTCCATTAGCCCTATTGATTACATTTTTTTAAACTGATGCACAAGCTTTTAATGATTTATGTATAAAAACATCTAAATCCCTCTGCTTTTCCAAACTCCTAATCTCTTGTCATGAAGAAAACATTTTGATTTCCCTTTTCTCATTGGAAGTGGATGCTCTCACACTTCCCTACACTGAAGTCCAGTAGCCTATAAATCTGGTGTGCTGCTGACCTTTGCTCCGGCAAATTTAAATACTATCGAAAGGCACCTACGCCAGTATGGATGCATTTTGGGTGCTTGTTGTCTGGGGGAGAAGGAAGAGGTGTCACTGGCCACCAATTGCTGGGGAAGAAGCTCTCATGTCAACTTAAAAGATTGTAAACTGTTGGTACTTAGCTCCTTTATAAGGGCTGATATTCTATGTTGCTGCTAGCAGTTTTCTAGGACACCCAGGCTAAAACCCAGGCCTTGACAGTGTGGTGGCCCTATCTGCACCGTCCATGACCTACATACCAATTTTTTTTTCCACTGGTATCCAGATTGCTGGACGTACAGAAGGTGAGGGCCACAGGAATTCATCTGAGGGATGTCATCCTGCTTGCCCCACTTACTGTGACATATTGGACATTCTATGAGCGGACAGGATCTTGGTCCACCCCAGACCTAAATGAAAACTTTTGACCACAGCTTTTCTAGGAGACCTGGAGAATTTGTTTTCATATAGGGTGCATATTGGGTGGCAGTTTGTGAAACAATTGCACTACCTGCCTGAGGGCTGCAATGAGGCCCAAACCATTTCATCCCTCATTTTAGTGGAAACATCTGTAAGTTGCCAGCACTCAATAAATGCAAACAGGTGGCTATCTAATCAGAGAGTGGGAAAGACTGCAAATTTCTCCACAGTGCCGAGCTGAAATTCAAACCTTAACAATACTAGTCGGTTAGGAGTGAGGGGAGGTGAGACATTGACCTTGGGTCACAGTGGTAAGATTTTTGTGGGACCAGAAACTTCTTCTTTGGGAATTTGGAAACAGCCTTCAGTGATCCTCTGAAGGTCCAGTGCATAATCTACTCTGGACTGGATTTTTACTCTCAAAAGCGAGTGGATTAGGGCCGTGTCAGTGATTAAAATGCAAGGACTCTATAAACAGGTTTCCAACTCATCTCAAACCCACCCACTTTAATGAAGGTGAGGTGAGGACCGGGAACCAGCCCATTCACAGGAACTTGGTGGGTTATTTAAATATTATAATGAGGAGGAATTCCTTCATTTTAATATTCAGTCTATTTTTCAGCCCCAAGCACTGTGGTTTCCCAGGCCTTGGGAAACTCAGCAGATAAAAGGAGGTGAGAAGGGTTGAACCCATTCGTGCCTTTACAGTATCGCTTATGGGCCAGAGGAGCAGGAGGGTTTCCTTCAGACCCAGCAAGCCACCCAGTAATACCCCTCCCCCACTGCAATCTGTCTGCACCTCCCCACCCACTCCTGCAACTACCTTTGAAACCCCCTGACCACCATCCAACTCCAAACCCTCACCTGACCCTTCTCTGGTGATATGACTACCCTTCACCATCTTATCTCCTGGTCACAATGACTCCCCTCACCACCATTGGACATTCCCATCCTTGTAATCAGTATCCACCCAACTCCCCATAAACTGGACTCCCCTGCGATATGGATCCCATTCCCCATTGTCTGGCCAGACGCCCGTCCCCCAGGTGATCTCTCCATTCCCCCATCCTAGCTGATATCGTAGGCTTCGACCCCATTGAATTGTCTTTTTTGCTGAAAAGCATGCAACCTGCCAATCAGGCTGCCTGTGGGCAGGAATCCCACTTAAAGGCACCTTGCTGTTAAATTTTGCAGGACATTGGGAAGTGTTCTTCTGGGTTCCTGACCTCACGCCACCAACTCCATTCCCTCCCCCACACCCCCGCCCCACCACCTCCATTCCCACCTCACTCAGAACCCACCTCCAGGCTATAATCCAGGCTTCAATACGTTGGTTCACTGGGCAAAGTGTGCACAGTGCATGTTCTGCACTTTGATACATAAATTACGTTAGGTTCATTTAAATAAAGCTTCCGTTGGAGCACTCGCTGCCCATTTCAAAAAGTACTCAAAATTCAAGTTGCATACATCTTTGTTAATCAGTAGAAAGAGATTTTTAAAATACTTTCAACTGCTTCCTGTTCCACTTTTCATTGTTGGTTATTAGGCAGGTGTAATGTTTCTAAATCCCACCCTGATTCCCCAACCACTCCGCTGGGTGTGCCTCCTAGTTCCTGAGGAAATCTGGGGCTACAGTTTCTCAAACATCCAACCTTCGTTACCTTTTAAGTTTGGAAACATTGAATTTTACAATAGCCTGCTAATGGGTTTGCAGGTGGTGGTGGGGGAGGGAGGGGATGGTGGTGTGGGTGCTGTTGTGAGGTCAGGAAACCTAGAAGAGCTCTTCCCAAATGTCCTGCAAAATTTAACAGCAAGGCACCTTTAAGTGTGGTTCCTACCCACTTAAAGGCCTTAATTGGGACAAGGGTGGGGAGGCCGCCCTAGGCCTTGTCCACCCCTGACATGTCCGCAATTTTAGGGAAGCCGGCCCGGGCTAACGTGAACTGGCAAATGAGGTTAAGGGATGGGTCAATAGAGAAGCAGTGGCAGACATTTAAAAGGATATTTCAGAATACATAAAATAGATACATTCTAATGAGAAAGGGAAATTCCAATGGGAGGACCCACTATCCGTGCTTAGCTAAAAAAGTGAAAGAAAATATCAAACTTAAAGAAAAAGCATATAATAGTGCAAGGATGGGTGGGAGGTCAGAAGATTGGACAGAGTTTAAAAACCAGCAAAGAATGACTAAAAGATTAATTAGGAGGGAAAACGTAGAGTACGAAAGAAAGCTAGCCAGAAATATAAAGACAGATAGTAAGAGTTTCTATAGATATTTAAAAAAAGAGTTAACAAAGTGAGCGTTGGTCCTACAGAAAACATGTCTGGGGAACTAATAATAGAAAATAAGGAGATGGCAGATGAATTGAACAGATATTTTGCATTGGTCTTCACTATAGAGGATACAAGTAACATCCCAGAAACAGCTGTAAATCAGGAAATAGAAGGGAGGGAGGAACTAAAGAAAATTACAACCACCAGAGCAGTGGTACTGAGCAAATTGTTGGAGCTGTGAGCGGACAATTCCCTGGGTCTTAAGGGACTTCATCCTAGGGTCTTAAAAGAAGTGGCTAGTGAGATAGTTGATGCGTTGGTTTTTATTTTCCAAAATTCCCTGGATCTGGGGAAGGTTCCATTAGATTGGAAAATAGCAAGTGTAACTCCTTTATTCAAAAAGGTAGAAGACAGAAAGCAGGAAATTATAGGCCAGTTAGCATAACATCTGTCATAGGGAAAAAGTTAGAAGTTATTCTTAAAGTCATTATCGCAGGGTATCAAGATAACTTCAAGGTAATCAGGTAGAGTTAACATGGTTTTGTGAAAGGGAAATCATGTTTAACTAATTTATTGGAATTCTTTGAAGAAGTAACATGTGCTGTGGATAAAGGGGAACCGGTGGATGTACTGTACTTAGATTTCAAGAAGGTATTTGATAAGGTGCCACATCAAAGGTTATTATGGAAAAGAAAAGCTCATGGTGTAGGGGATAACATATTGGCATGGATAGAAGATTGGTTAGCTAACGGGAAACAGAGAGTAGGCATAAATTAGTCATTTTCTGGTTGGCAAGATGTAACAAGTGGTGACCCACAGGGATTAGTGCTGGGCCTCAACATTTTACAATTTATATAAATGACTTGGATGAAGGGACTGAAGGTATGGTTGCTAAATTTGCTGGTGATAGAAAGATAGGTCGGAAAGTAAGTTGCAAAAAGGACATAAGGAGGCTTCAAAGGGATATTGATAGATTAAGTGTGTGGGCAAAGATCTGGCAAATTAAATATAATGTGGGAAAATGTGAAATTGTCCATTTTGGCAGGAAGCATAAAAAAGAAGCATCTAAATGGTGAGAGATTGCAGAGTTCTGAGATGCAGTGGGATCTGGGTGTCCTGGTGCATGAATTGCAAAAGGTTAGTATGCAAGTACAGCAAGCAATTAGGGAAGCTAATAGAATGTTATCATTTATTACAAGAGGAGTACTATGTACAGTATTTGGTCTCTGTATTTAAGGAAGGGTGTAAATGTGTTGGAAGCAGTTCAGAGAAGGTTTACTAGACTAACACCTGGAATGGGATGGTTGTCTTATGAGGAAAGGTTGAACAGATTAGGCTTGTATCCACTGGAGTTTGAAAGAGTGAGAGACAAAATAATTGAAACCTTTAAGATCCTGAGGGATCTTGACAGGCTGGATGTGGAGAAGACGTTTCCTCTTGTGAGAGAATTCAGAACTAGTGGTCACTCTTTGAAAATAAGGGGTTGCCCATTTAAGACAGGGATAAGGAGAAATGCTTTTCTCTCAGGGGTTTATGAGGCTTTAGAACTCTCTTCTTCAAAAGGCGGTGGAAGCAGAGGCCGGAGTTTCCTGGTCCCATTGGTGTCAGGATGATGGCAGGCCGGGGGTTGGGGGGGTGGGGGGTGCAATGTGGCAAGAAGGCCAAAAATCGGTTTCATGCCAACCTGAAAGCAAGTGGGATCACCTGATGGTGTCTGCCATGAGTGGAATGCCAATCCCTCTGGAGGCTGGCATGAACCCATTTTGCGTCCTGCTAATGGGATGCAAAATAAGGCATGACCAGAATCGTCCCCCCACACCAGATTTACCACTATGCCAGTGGGAAAACACGTCAGCGCAGAAGACATCTGGACAAGTGTCATGTCACGTGCAGAATTCAGGACTTACCATTAGGGCCTTGCTCAGATCGCAGACAACCATGGAGCAGGAGATGCTGGAGCCCTACAGCTACCGGACCTGGAGGAACAAGTGTATCGCATGCCAGATGGATTCTCATGGACTTGGCTTCGCTGCGAAGCAGATCTCGGAAGGTGGGAGGTCTCCGTTGATGTCTTGGACTCGCTTCAGAACATCACAGTCTTGGCCATGGGCTATTACAGATGATTGGCGAAGTGGGGCAGAGAGGAAGGTCCAGCTGTGAGTGGGAGATGATGGTGTACCAGGGGGGTGGGAGAGGAAGGTCTGGGAGAGGAAGGTGTACCGAGGGAGTGTGTTTGGTGGGTTTGGGGGCAAAGGTTTGGGGGGTGAGGTGGCCGGGTGAAGGTGTCAGGTGGGTGAGGTTGGGAGGGGGAGGAGGGAGTATGGGGGAGGAGGATGTAACAGGGAGAATGTGGTAAGTGGGGCGAGAGGTGTAAGGGGGGAGGAAGGTGTAAGGGAAGGAGTTTGGAGAGGCATAGGAGTTCAAAGAGGGGAAGGACTTCGGGGGAGGAAGGAGTTTGTGGGGGAGGAAGGAGTTCAGAGGGGGGGAAGGAGTTCAGGGGGAGGAAGGAGTTCAGAGTGGGGAAGGACTTCGGGTGAGGAAGGAGTTCAGAGCGGGGAAGGAGTAAGGGTGGAGGAGGCAATAAGGGTGGAGGAGGGAGTAAGGGGGGGAATGTCTAGGTGAGCGTGCAAGGGAGGGTTCTGTGGAGCCAATGACTGCCTCCTGCAGAGCGAACTGAGGGTGGACGTGGTAGGGGAGAATGGTGAATTTGAGAGGGTGTAGAGTGAGCTGGAAGGGTGAGAGGGTGAGAGTGCAACAGTAGCAGTAGAACAGATGGCGAGAGTGGGGATGCAGAAGCAGACACGGACCCTGGGTGTGGGAAGGAGGGGGTCAGGCAGGTCAATGTGAATGGGGATGGGATTTCCAGGAAGGTAGGGAATGTGCACGTTCACCTGGACATTCTGGAAAGAAAAGGGTTCTGGTTGGTAGGTGACAGTGGGGAGGTGGAAGGTGATGCCGGGGGGTTCAACAGTGATGGAGGAAAGGACATGGGTGACTGGGGGAGGGGAAAGGATGGGGGAGCTGAGCAGAAATGTGATGATTACGATTTTTCTCAAATCGAAAGTGAGTGGAGCCTCGTGTTGGATGGGCACAGGTGCTGCATGGGAGTGTGAGCAGTGGGTGGACAGGGGTGCAGGTCAGCACAGATGGACAACTAACAGAGAACCCCAGCAGGCAGCATTGAAAATGCATGGGACATTGAGATGAGCATGATGGAGGAAGGCTCCACATGCATGGGAGAATGCTTGCACAAGCATTTGAAAGGCCCTGCCACACGCACACACTTCTCACTCCAGAGTCACTTGTGATCGGCTGCATGCGCTGAACTGCTAGTGGGTGGAATGCAGGGGGAGGACTTGCAAAGCCTGTAAATGAAGCTAAAAGACACCATTACACATTATTCAGTGAAAGTGAATATATTTTCAGATCAACACAAAATGTGTTCACTCGTGCAAACAATTGTGATCAGAAAACTTTTCTAGACCTTTCACTTCTTCTAGGTGCTGCCTTGACATCCGCAGCATGGGTGGAGACAGCCTGTTCAATGGTTGGCCCTGTTTCTTCTGATGACTTCAGCATGCATCCTTTGGAGAACCAAGGACTTGAAGGTCACAGCTTGCGTTGGCTGTCCTTTTGCAGTGACAGAGGGGGGTTAGAGGCAAAGGTAACTCAAAGGGCGAGGACAGCCTCTGAGATTCCTGAGTGGATGACACAGAGGTGTACAGCTGCCGCTCCTCCTCCATCCAGGTGCCCGAGGCCCCTGGCCTGACTCCTGGAAGGGAAGGTGCACCTGGAGGGACATCGAAGTGCCCTGTTTCCCTTTTGCGTTGCCACTGCAGGAACTCACCCATGGCTACCACAATGGAGTGCAGGTCTACGTATATTTCTGCATGCCGGGGAGCTCGGCTGAACCTGCCTCCTCCTGCTGTGGGCACTCATCCGTGTGGTGACCGTCAGATTGTAAACCTGAGACTGCTCTAGATCTAGGTCCCACCGACGTGTGTGTCTGTGCACTGGTGCAGGGTGTGGGTAAGCGCTGTGATGGATCTTCCAGGCTGCTTATTTCCAGCTCTTCAAAGGAGGAGGTAGCCTCTTGGCTGGAGGTAAGGACTTGGATGGAGCTGAGGGGCTGGCTGGCTGAGTGTGTCGGTCACTTGGCAGAACTCCCTTTGAACCAAAGTGGAGATAATTAGTTCATGGTAGCACAGTCAAAAGCAGGAGAGAGAACTCACAGTTGCGTTGAGAGAGGGCTGATGGGGTGCAAGATACTCACATGGGTTTTTGCTGCTGACCTCACCGTTGACGCAGGCACGTCCACGTCCTCACCAGTCAGAGCGATGACACGCTCCTCAAAGTGAGTGAGGGGCCTAATGTGGGCCACTTCACCCCCGGTCTGGGACCTCTCTCTGCTGTTGTCAGCCAGTTCCTCCTACACGAAAACAGATGGAGAGAGTGAGAGCAGGACGCATGGCGCTGGATGGAATGTTTGTGTGGTGAGCGGAGCTATGGATGGGCTGAGGACGTGAGCTCCAGAGGATATGAGCCTGATGGAGAGGTGAGGGCGTGTGTGAGAGTTAGTGGTGTTGTCCCTTGAAGTGTGAGATCCCTGTGGATGTGTGATGGGTTTGTGAGTTGAGAGTGATGAGGTGGTTGATTTACCCTGGCAGCACAGATGAGAGCATTCATCCTCTTCCTGCACTGGATGGCTGACCTCCTCCGTGCTCCGGTGTCGCTGACTGCCACTGTCACCGCCACCCAGGTTGGATTGGTGACTCTAGTGGACCTCCTGCAGCCAGAGCTGGGGTAGAGGACATCGCAGGGGCCTTCCGCTGTGTCCAGCAGGCACCCCAGAGAGGCGTCACTAAATTTGGGGGTTGCCATCTTTTTTGCTTTCGGGGCCGCCTGTCGCCTGGAGCAGTCCTGGTCTGAAGGTATGAAGTAGGCATGCGCTTTGGTGCACTTTAAATAGGGCTCCCGGAGCGAGGAAGCGCTGAGGTCATGACGTGGCGGGCAAATACAAGCCCCCCCATCAGCGAACAGGCATGTTCCCCATGAATGCATAATTAGTGAGGCAGGACGCACCAGAAACAGGATACGGTGCAAAAAGCCTCCAATGCGGCCAGCGGGTAAAACTTGCTTTTTCCCGCTTGTTACAGCACTTTGCACAAATCTGGGACGATTCCGCCCAGAGTCTTTGAATACTTTTAAGAGTTCAATAGATTCTTGATAAGTAAGGGGGTGAAAGCTTATCGGGGATAGGTGGGAATGTGGAAATTAGGTTACAATCGGATCAACCATGATCTTATTGAACGAGGAGCAGGCTTGAGGGGCCGAGTGGCCTACTCCTGCTCCTAACTTGTATGTTCGTATGACTTTAATTCAGTCAGGAGGCTCTGGCTGTCATAATTTATGATAATGAATCTCAAGCACATTTCAATGCCATCAAAACCCAAAGACTCTCCACCAGTCAAAACTTATTTTCAATAATATAAATCAGGTAATATTCATATTTATTGCCAGAACTTATTTGAATTATTCTCCAAGATCGTCAGTCCTGTTCTTTATTCTTTTAGGAGTTAAAGACCTGATTTTCCTTCTGGGGTCAGGAAACAAACATCGGTACTGTTTCCAGGTCCCAATCCTGCCCCAATTTTCATAGGGACGGCCTGCTAAATGGCTGAAGATGAATTGGGCGGTCAATTAGCAGCTGCAGAAGCGGGACTGAAAGAGGGCAGGTCTGATTTAAACACACCATAACAGTAATTACTGGGGCTACCATTTTAGAGATATACTTGCTACATCACACTTGGAGCAGGAGCAGCAGAGGGCTGGAACCTGGGGCTGGGCTGCCCTACACTTTGCGGATGCTGAACTGGAGCTCCTCCTTGAAGCAGCGAGAGAGAGGAGGGAGGTCCTCATTCCAGTGGTTGGCGAGGAAGGCCACCCTCCCCAACTCTAAAAGCCTGATCAGGAAGAACTGGGTTCAGTTCAGGTAACGTTTCAATGACCTTATTCACTCTGGAAAGCTGAATGTACATGCTGTGGACACATGCTGCCTTGAACATGGGGGGAGTGTGCCAGGGCACTGATCTGACTTCTCAGCAAGGCTCAGAGCCCTCATGCTGTTGAGGACCTGCCAGCACTGATACATGCAGCTTATTTTTTTTATTCATTCATGGGATGTGGGCTTCACTGGCTGAGCCAGCATTTATTTCCCAAGCCGATTGCCCTTGAAAAGGTGGTGGTGAGCTGCCTTCTTGAACTGCTGCAGTCCATGTGGTATATGTTATGTCAATGAGCTGTTGGCATTGGCCATAGAGGCCAGTAGTGCCTTAGCTCTCCCTCTGTTGTGCTTGCAGGAGAGATAGACTCACAATGTCTGTGAAAAGGCTCAGATAGAAGGAAAGGTCCCCAACCTTCACATTGTCACCACAATAGGGAGCCATGGAGATCACCAGTATCACTGACCACAAGCAAGTCAGGCAAGGTGAGATGGGCATCCCTGGTGGGGAGGATGAATAGAAATTGGAATGCCTAGATTAAGGGGGTGCATTACACTCCAGCCCGTTCGGCAGCATTCCAAAGACTTGGCTGCATTGGGAAGCGTGGGCAATATGGGGGCTTCTGCTCTCAAAAGCTTGATCTCATGATCTCTTTTTGTGTTTCCGCAAGTTCTGATGTTGAAACTCAAAAACCATTTCCTGTACCATCACTGTGCCAAGTGCTGCCAGAGCAGACCTCAGTGCAAACACCTTACAAGCTCACCATTCGCCAGCACAGATAGTTACCTCAGTGGGTCCTTGCAGGTAGATAGATAGGTTGGCACTGGATGATGAGCACATCATGAGTTTGCAGGAAGAGGTGGGAAAGGCAGAGGCAGCTGAGGGCAATTTCCTTCGGAGGAGCAAGAACGGACACAGCCCTGCTCAGCTGGGCACAGATGCAGGTCCTCAGGAATCACCTGAAAGGAGTCTCTACTTAGCCCAGCAGCAACAGATGTGCTCCCACATGTCAGAGCTCCCTGAGGCAGGGTGGGGTCATGGGCTGAAAATGGGGTCCATTCAGTTCATGTGCACCATCATGTTTCAGGCATGTCCAGGTTCATAGAGGCTCCAGGTATGTAGCAGCACTTCGAATGCATGCAGGAACTATGCCCTAACGTTCACAGAATGCATACAACACCAAGTAGCATGGACTGATCAGTGGCACTAATGACACTGAGATGTTTGGGAGAATACCAGTTACGCCCCAACTGGTGGTCTCCTCCAGTCATTGGAGCCCAAGGGCTGAGGTAGACATTGAGGATCAGGGTTCCACCTCTCACGGGGCACCATCATCATCATTGGCCTCCTTGGTCCCCTCTGACAGAGGGAGCATCTGTGCAGAAGGGCCAGGTGACAGACAGTGCACTGCATTGATACCAATGTAGCAGCTTCCCACTGGCACCTTCATGACAAATATGACTGCCACATGGATCTCAGCTGCAGGGAGAGAGAAGTGAGCAGGCTGCCTCCACCTCATCTGAGGTCACAAGGGAAGCATGAGGTAGAAGTGGCCGAAAGCCAAGGCCACCATATCGGACAGGGCACTGAGTTGGGCTTGGGATTTCTTTCACCTGTAACCGTGAACCTTTGGGGCTGAATTTAATGCTGGCAGCGGTGGCCCCAACAGTGAGCAGGAAAGCCTGGGGCAACCGGCTGCAGCCGTTTCCAGGAGCCCTGACGTGATTCTGTATCCATCAGGCAATTAACCGCCTGGTGTTGTGGTTCCCGTCCCTTTACGGGTGGGAATCCCACTTCCAAGAGCTGACACCCAATCAGAGGGTCAACAACTCTTCAGTCCAAGCAGAGGACTGCACCCAGCCAGGACCAGCAAGATGTAGCAGGCCCCAGGTTGGAGATGTTGGGTCAAGCTTGCCAGACCCAGTAAGGCAGGGTTTGGTGGGGGGGAGGAGGGGTTCCGCAGGGGTGGCCCTTGCTGCCTAGGAACCCTCTATGCACCACAGGGTATCTTGTCAGTAGAGATCCCCACGAGCTGGTAGGGAGGTAACCAGCTTTTATTGGGCAGTCTCTCCATGAGACGGAGGACCCCAACATGGGTGGGAAAAGGCCCTTTAGTGACCCTTAATTAGCTTTTTAAGGACCTTAAAAGGCCTCAGGGCGGGAAGGCCATATTCAACATTCCCCACCCCGAGTCAATTGGATGGAGCCAGTGATGAGCATTCCAACACCCACCTTCCCTCCCCATTCCATGGCTTCCCCACCCCTCCGCTGCTGCCTCTCCTCCCTGGTTCAGTGGGATGAATTAAATTTCACCCTTTGGCTTTTTGAGCACCATATAAATATTGACACATGAAGCCAGCTGTGTGAGCTTCCTTTTATTAATGGCAGGACAAGAAAAGTGGGATGAAGTGTTGAAGAGGAGCAAATGTCCATGAATGGTGACAGTGAAACATCTGGGCAGATGTACATCCTTTATTGCCAATAAGAGTTGATTTGTTCCAGGCTGTGTCTTCCATGGAAGTGTTCTCACAGGCAATTTAAAGTGAGTTCCAAACGATGCCATTCCTCCTGGGTCAGAGAGACACAGGTGAAATGAGCCTGATTCAGATGATCCCTCACATTAATGGCATCCTGGCTAGACCATCGAGCCCTACACTTGGCCTGAACAACTCCATGTTGAAGCCAGGGCACCTCTGTGTTCTGCTCCTTCATCCCACTCTTCCTCTTCCTCTTGCATGTCCTGCTCCTCCTCTTCCTCCAATGAACTGTGTCCATCTAGCACTCACCCTCTTCAGTGTCCACACCTTCTGGAGGGCCATGTCATTAAGAATGTAACAAATCACCACAATGCCTGAGACCCTTGCAGGAGTGCACTGCAAGGTGCCACCCGAACGATTCAGGCAACTGAACTGCATCTTCAGAAGCCCAACGGCCTGCTTGATGGTGATCCTGGTGAGCAGATGGCTCCAGTTGTAGTGCTTCTGTATCTCTATCCCGGGTTCTCATGAAGCAGTGAGTAGCCATGCATTCAAGTGACATTCCTTGTACCCTGTAACTCATCCACATAGTTTGGCAAACTGGCTGCCAGAGGATGAAGGAGTCATGACAGCTGCCAGGAAATTGAGTGCACACATGCAGGAAGCTCTTAATGTCACAAGCCAGCTGAACATTGAGGGATTGGAAGACCTTCCTGTTGATGAATCTCATTGGCCGTACACACAGTGCCTTGATAGTCACATGGATGCGATTGATGAAGCCCTGCACCTGGAGGAATCCAACAATGGCAGTGAAATCCACTGCTCCCTTTGCCCACCAGGCTCCATCTGCCTGGAATTGAATACTGTTCAGCTCATGCAAATAGGGCATCAGTGAGCTGAGGGTTGTGGTATCCACAGCTGATCCTTGAAAGTAACCAGAGGCAAAGAAGTTCAATGCCAAAGCGACTTTGACCACTACTGGCAGGGCATGGCAAGTAGTGTTGCGAGACGTGAGGTCTACCTCAACGAGGGTACAAATCTCTGTGACTGACTGTCTGATGAGTTGCAGTCTCCTGGTAACTCCGTCTTCAGTGGTACAGCCAATGCTGAGTCTCTGAAGCCTCTGTTTCTTTCCTGCCCCTTGTCCCTTTCTTCTTCCCTCCTCATGCTCGGGGCTCTTCCCTTCTTGCTGAGGACCTACTTATCAAGTGTTGAGAAACTTTCAAAACACTGCTTCGGGTCTAATAAAACAAATACTGACTGAACTGCATAATTGGTATGCTTGTGCCCTTACAGTTGTAGAAGTAACAAGAAGATTTTGAAGATTTTACTCCAAATGCTAATTTTAGCCAAAAAGTAGATGTGAATTAAAAGTAGATAATATAAAGTAGAGACTAGAATCTACTTTTTTGATAAAATTAGCAGACAGTAAATTACAACCTGAGTATTTATGATATCAAAATCTTTTGACCCCTGCATCATTTCCTATTCAAATGATTTCTGTAATAAAGGGTATAGTAATTTTCAAATTATAGCCCAAACACAGCAATTAATACTTTTTAAATTATACTTTTGTATTCACTTCATTTAAAAATTGTAAACGTCAATGTATCGGAGAGGATATGACGTGGGGCTAGAAATTTGTCTGCTCTGGTTTTTGGCTCACGACTTGCCCACGTCGGTTCTGCTTGAGATGGGCACCACTCAAATTTGGCTTATCCACCTCATTTACTTAATTTTAGCGTGGTACTGAACTTGTGTCGTGTTGCTGGCTGCCTCTGTGTTCAGCAGGAGGCCGAGTAGGGTTGCACAGATACCATGTGATGCAGCCAGCCTGTTCTTTTTAAAGGCAGGCTGTCAATCTTAAAGGGAAGGTGCACTGAATAATATTGGTGGAATTTAAATTATGGAAAATTTAACACCAAGGTAGAGAAAGGGTTCCAGTGTCATTGAAGGCAGTAATTGTGGAGCTGGGCAAGAATACCGATTCCATGTTCTGCCGGTGGTCAGGGGTGGGGATGGAGCGGGTGGTGCGGTGGCAGGAGGCCCTCAAGGACCACCCTCAGAACGAAACAGGAGCAATGACTATAGAGGTCAATTTCTGCTGTCTGGTCCCAAGGACCTGGCAGCAGTGCCACTAGATGTCTAATGACCTCACATGGGTGGTCATGTCAGTGAATACATGTTCACTCGACATTTCCTTCCCCCTACACCTCCAGCCTCTCATGCTGCTCAAGGTACCACACCCCCATCATTCACCCATCCCCACTCCCTGGCACTTATGATTCATGCCTAAAATTCAGATACTCAACCTCACCCTCGCACTCCAACCAATGCTGTTAGCCTCACACCCACCTCTCACCGCCTCTACATACCTCTGCCTATTCAACCATGGCGGGCACCACTCAAATACAGTGCTACACAATGCTGACATTCTGCCACCTCTTTTGGAATGGCATGCAGGAGAAGGGCGCAGAACAGAATTGGCAGGAGGCACAGGGACTTCTGTATCTCCTGACCCCCATGGGGGAGATGGTTCTTAGCATCATGGGGCCAGTAGCGACAGAGCCACTGTCATCCAATGTCATTGAGAACACTTAGGATGACAGTATGTTCCTGCCTTACGTCCCTTCTCAACTCCCAGCTCACCCTCATTTTGTTATTAGGCAGCATGATGTGCAAGCAGCAGGTGGTTTTCCCTGTGGGCATCTTGCTTCCCGCCCCACACATCCCCTCATCCCAGCCTTCCCCTTCTGATTTCTGGTTTTCAGACACCCAAGAACTAACCTGCTTAGCCACAACAGCGTAAGGAGAAAGGGAGAGATCAATATCATGACATTAATGAAGAGGCACTGTCTCTCGATCTGACATTCGCAGCCATCAGGACCGCATGACTCAAATAAGGACATTGGGGTGGCATGAGGAGACTGCTGATGGGCATGAACACTGAGATATTGGGTGCATCGGGTGGCCTGGCAGACAGTATCCTGTCACTGTCAAGGAGGGTGGAGGAGTCTGGCTGCTAGTTGGCAGAGGGCATGGTATGAAGCTTGGCCTCTCCGCAGCCTTTGCTCCATCTCCCCTGTCATACTGTGAACCCAGAGACACTAAACCTGCTTCCCCTCTAGCTGTTGTAACCTTTGCACGGACGGCCACTGGACCCATAGACCACCCTGTCAGGATGCAGAAAATATTTCTGGCAAATCTAGGAACTCACACTCACCACATCATCTCCAAAGACAATCCAGAATACTTCCAGACACTTTGCAATAGCAAAACTTTAACCACAATTTGGGTGACCAATCCACTAAAGAAAGCTAGTACAAGGCCCACTTGCATCTCTGAGCCTCTTGTTTGCAGAGTGATTTATGCATTCATTGCCTGGGCTGCATGGTCCAAATCAGGTATTATGGTGTTGCATCAGCCAGTTGGACTGTGTGATATCAGGATAGCACTACTTTACAAGCTTAAACTGTACGCTGGGGTGTCTGTGCAAGTGCTGTTTTGAAGAGGCTATGCCAGCGAGCAATGACTTTCATGCCCATGGTTTCTGATTTTAGTTGACAGCTGTCTAGCCTATTGATAGTGGACAACTCTTGGTGAAAATTATTGCTTAGCACTTGCCTGGAAATACTGTGAGCTATTTTCTGAAGCTGGAGGCTCTTTAGCAAAGGGTTTGGGGATGACAAAGTGCAATATCTCCATTTCCCAAACCCATAATGCTAACTAGGATCTGTTACCTGTGACCTGATTTGAGATCTGGTCATAGGTACCAGATTGGGATACAGAAACGTTTCATTTAACTACCTTTCTGTACATATAACATTTATGTCATTTTCTATTAAGGAGAAAAAGAAGGACTTGGTAAAAATCACCATTTATTTAGACTTACGGTGCTTCTGTCAAGATTTAATATTTAAAGTGAGATAGAGAAATATTGCTACATAATGATTTTCATGATGTTAGACATTAGCTTCTGCATTGAATATGAGTAATTGTCATTTTATTTTGGTGGGGTGGTTGTTATTAGAAAAACATTTTATAAATGGGTTCTGAGACTTCAAAATCACTGCTAATTCATTCAATTAATCCCTGAATATAATGAACCAATAGACACAATAATAACAAAACTGAAACTAAAAATCTTCACATTCTAAGCTCACCAGGTCCAATATTTTGATACAGTGTAAAGGCTGAAGTTTGCTTGCGTTCATCATACCTGATGTAGCAAGCTGTTGACGTGTTATTTACTGGGGATTATATTTCAGCAATGTTATTGCTTCCAGTTTGTCAGGAGAAAGTCAAGATTATGCAAAATGGCAGATTTATCAATTATTTAAGAATTAAAGTTGTATAATGATGTTATTTTTAAAATTAATTAGGTGTGGAGTTTTAATTTTTTGATTACTTGTATTTGGGGCATAACTATACTCTTGTTTTCTAATGCTTCCAAATAAAAAGAAACTGTGTTACAAAAACTTTAACTTATTGTAATTTCAGTAATGCTTCAACACAATCACTTTATTATGTGTTTTGAACACTGAACTGTAAAATGTCATTTAGGCACGGGTATACCTTTATTTAGCAGTTTGCAAAGTAAATTGAAGTTATTATTTGCTTTACAGTTTCCTTTGCATTTGTCACTAACATAATTAACTTGAAGATTGAAATAAGTGATCTCAAAGTTACTGAACAGTAACAGGAATTTTTAAAGTAGATTGTTCCTATAATATAACAGAGTTCATGTTTTCCTATATAATCGAGCACCACTAGAAAGAACATCATTTATGGCAGGTAGCTGAGAAATTTCATTAAAATAAACTCTAGGCATATCAAAATTATGCATTTTGAGCGGTTAGCACAGCCTACAAAAAGATGAGGACAGGCTCATCTCATTAAAGGAGAAGAAATAGTGGAATTAGCCAGAATCTAATTACAAGCCGCGCTATCTAATGTAAAAACATGTCTGTTTTTTCACTCTCATTCATTTTGACTAGTAATTAGTTTTGGCCTCTAAAATGCCACCCTTTAATCATCCAAACACAGATGTGATTTGCTGTGCAATTTAATCTTGCTTTAATGAAGAACTAATGGACGCATCGCAAATTACTTTCTCTGTTGGAAAAAAATTCTATTTCCTGCTTTCAAAAGATCAAGAGTATCTTTGATAATAGCTTGAGCAGCCCTGGCAGCTTTGCTGCACCAAGCAAACAAGCTCTTTTACTCTGCTCACAATTCAATAGAAAGAGGCTACAATTAGCAACAAAGCAGTGAAAACCCACCACCGCAGCAGAAGTGCTTTCCATGTCTCAACCCCAGCAACTATTGCCTTGTTAGAGCCAAGGCTAAGTGTCAGTAATGAACAATGCACTGTGATAAATTACTCCCCCAAAACAGCTGTACTGCTAATTTTCAATTATACCTATAAATGGCTTGTAGATTGGGGAAAAATGGAGTATGCACAAAAAAGAGAAAACACTATTACGTTCAGACTATTTGCCTACTTGTTTTCTGTAAAAGAGCATTTCAAGTGACAGCTAACTTGTAAAGTTCATCTTGAAGCTTATTTTATGTGCTATGAAGATTGAGTTGGTATTCCCTTTTCTCTTTGTATTTCAACAGTTTACATTCATGAACATATTTTGAAGCCATGTACGTTTTGATTGTAAAATAGTTGTGGGAGGAGTACATTGCGGTATCTTAGCATGTTTACATTTGCAGTGAAAGGCTGTTTTTAAGGTCTGAAGTCATTTGTTAGTTCTTGGTGCCTGATATTCAGTTCTTAACTAAACCTTGTGCATCACTGCAGAAGTTACATTTAGCTGGATCTCTTGTGAATTATTAATTCCACCCTATGATTATTTAGCATGCTGCTTCCACTGTTTAACATGCATGTAGTCTTGTCCTACATTACTACAGTGACTACACTTCAAGTGGTTCATTGGCTACAAAGCACTTTGAGGCATCTGGTGGTCATGAAAAGCACGATATAAATGCAAGTCTTTCTTTTTTTCCTTATGTTGTTGCTTCACTGGGTTGTCCCCATGTTTGGTCCTGGTCCTGCTCCCAGCATGTTCTTCTACACTGTTCCTTGAGCCAGGTATGGCCATCTGGCTTAATGGCGACGGAGGAGTGAGGAATATGCTAGTCATGAGGTTACAGATTGTGGGCATACAATTCTACTCCCGCTGATGGCCCTCAGCTTTGAATTGCTCAATCTGTTCTTAAAATCTATCCCACTTAGCACAGTGGGAGTGCCACATGGCTCAATGGAGGATGTCTGCTCTGAGAAGACGTGACTGGGTCTTGACCATACCCATGCTATAATGGACAGATGCATCTGTGGCAGGTAGATTGGTGAGGATGATGTCAAGTAGATCATTGGCTCATATTGGTTCTCTCATCACTTGCCACAAGCCCAGTTCTGTCATTCAGAACTCAGCCAGCATGGTTCGTGGTGGTAGTCCGATGTTGGTGATGTTCATTGAAGTCCCACACCCAGAGCTTGTTCTGTGCCCTTGTTACTCTTATTGCTTCATCCTCCCAAATCCCATTTCATTCCCTACCCCTTAATCTTCCCACTACCCCTTGCACTGCCTGCTACCCCCTCACTCCGTTCACTGTTTCTCCCTTTGAAAAATACACTCAGATCATTTCATCCCTTCCCTCTTGATCCACTGTCACGCACCTCGCCCTTAACTTACCATCTATTTTTCCCTACTCTCACAGCTCTAAGAGGCCAGAGGTTCCCTTACTCAATTTTCTTTTTCCGTTCCCATCCTACCTGTTTCTCTCAAAATGTCTTTGTTTGCATTCAAAATTCAATTTTGAAATATCAATTTAGAATAAGAAAAGGATCTGCCTGTGTGTCTTTCTCTCCATTTGTGTATTTCTTTGTCGATCTCTGTCTGTCTGCTAAGTGTTAAAAACTAGAATCTGTGCCTTTGTGCTCATCTTCTTTGTCAATAAAACAAAGCTGCGTCTCATTTCTATTTTTCCTTAGTTCTGATGAAGAGTCTTTCAGACTCGAAACGTTAACTGTGTTCCTCTCCGCAGATGCTGTCAGACCTGCTGAGTATTTCCAGCTATTTTTGTTTTTGTTTCAGATTTCCAGCATCCGCAATATTTTGCTTTTATCTTAGTATTCATTTGACTGCCACTTCTCTTCCAGGAGTGCCTACCTTGAAGAAGGAATGTTCTTCTCTCTGACAGGATTTCCGCTTGTCTCTTTTGCCCTGTTCACATATTTCACTACATTTCTATTTTTCTTTAGTTCTGATGAAGAGTCATTTGGGCTCGAAACGTTAACTGTGTTCCTCTCCGCAGATGCTGTCAGACCTGCTGAGTTTTTCCAGCTATTTTTGTTTTTGCTGCAATAACTTGTTGGCTTCAAAGTTCAACTGGCAAAACATTAAAGGAAAAAAGACATGGGGAGGAATTTTATAGCTACATCGCGGCAGGGGTGGGGCCATAAAATGCAGCGAGCTGTTCAAAACTCCATTGACTTTGGCGGGACCAGAAAATCCTGCCGGCGGGAGGGGCCATAAAATTCCGCCCATGATCTCTGAACACCCATTCCAGTCTCTCTCCCTCTCTCAGTCTTCCCCTCTATCTTTATCCCCTCAGTTTAATACAGTTTTAAAAATTTGTAAAGCCGAAAGCAAAAACCCTTATTTTGAACAATAGAAATGCCAGTTACTGAGAAAAGGATTGTAGGAGCCCAATGGCAAGACAGGGCAATACACTCTCACCATGAAATGGCAGATATTATGGGGAAGAAATTCGACCTTGATTCACCCATTATTTGTACCAAAAATGAGGTTGGAGTGATGAATTTCAGATCGCAATCCCTCATACCTGATTCTCTCCAGATGTGTGGCAGCTGTCAAATTGGAAGCTGACAACTTCCAGGTGTGCAATATAACTACCTGACTGCTGATTGCAGGATCCCAATTGGTGATAAACTGGGTGAAGCTTGTGCCATGAATACTCTGCCCAATTGTTTTGGGTGTTTAGTGATCTAACCAGCGGTCCTTACATGGACTGCTGGAGGCAGCCCTTAAAAATGTAGGTTTTTTTTATTGTTTTATTTCTATGGAACCTGGAGAACCAGGAGTGCTCCTTCTGACTCTACAAAAATATTGCCAATTTGGACTTGCATCCTCTAGATTGTCTTCCCCTCATCAGTGCTACTTGCGTGCAGCTCATCATTGGAACCACCTAACATTTCTAAGGACTGGACTGATGAACTACATTGCGACCCCGATTGGCATCACAGCTTAGTAGTTCCAAGCCTGAAGTACCTTGGCTCAACTATGAACACTTGGTTGCATTAAGCCATCCATTTCTTGAAAATATTTATGGGGCAGAATTTTCTCTTTAGCCTCCACACGTAGAATGATGCGTGGTGGCGCTGGGCATCTGTCATTCCGATCTTTCATTCGGCAAGCGCGTGCCGGAGGTGGCTGCGTGCCCACCAAACTGTCAAAAGCCTGTTAAGGCCATTAATAAACCAATTAACCAAATTGAAAGGGCAGCCAGTTCAATCTTAAGGTTGGCGGGCAGGCGAAGAGCCCAAACAGCCTTTGCATTTGTCATGAAACCTCATCCACGGGCGGAATGAGGTTTCATGAAGGGTTTATTAAATTAATAAATATTTTTTAAACATATCATAAACATGGGGGACATGTGTAAATGATTTTTAACTTCCTTTATTTTGAAGTTTCAAAGTGAACTTAATCTCCCTGAGGCAGCTCCGTGCCTCAGGGAGATTTCCGCGCTCTTTCGCGCACATGCGCAAATGAGCACAGGTCCCGACTCTGCCTCCTCCCCCTGCCCACACAGGTAGTGCTGAGCTCTACTGGCTGTGCGTCACGCTGGGCGGGCCTTAATTGGCCCGCTGACATAAAATGGCGGCACACAGCCGATCACGGGTGCCAATCGGCTCCGCACCCACTCCTGACCGGCCCGCCCGACAGGCAGAAGATTCTGCCCATGATAATGCTATCACCAGTACTAACAGGTGTTACAGGTAGCTAAACAAGTTTTCAATGAAATGCATGCTCCACATGCCAAATTTATTATATAATAGACAACGTTTTAAATGATGGAGGCGGGACTTTATTGTGTGAACTATGGAATTTTCCATGCCCGTTGGTGTTGGGCATTATGACGGTTGTGAGTGGATAATATGGCAGGAAGGCCAAAAATCGGTTTCATGTCGTTGTGAAACCAGTTTGCAATCATCCACTCTGCCCATCGATGGAGGGGCACTTTTCCCACCGCCAGACATCGGGAACTTAATTTTAATACATCTGCATATCATTATAAGCCCAGCTCACTGGAATCATCCCCCCACTCTGGATCATCCAGGCATGTCGATATGATTGCACACTGATGTGTTTCACAAGTGAACATAAGTGACATGCACCTGGCGAGCTGCACTTTGTTCCATATTTTGAAGTTTGTTTGCCTAACGGGCTTTGGGCAGCACTCATGGTCATCAGCACCTGGCTTCCCAGGCAGCATTGCATCTCTTTTAGGGGGTCTCACGGGCGAGTGTCTATTTACAAGACCAGTAAGGCGGGGTGGCTTTTCAACGGCTGCAGGGCTATGGCTTGCTTGGGAAAGAGGGAGAAGTGGATGAGTCAAGTATGTTTTTCCCTCATCACCTGCCACAGACCCAGTCTAGCAGCTATGTCCTTTAGGGCTCAGCCAGCTCAGTCACTAGTGATGCTACTGAGCCACTCTTGGTGATGGACATTGAAGTACATTCTGTGCCTTTGCCACCCTCAGTGCTTCCTCCAAGTGGTGTTCAACATGGAAGAGCACTGATTCATCAGCTGAGGGGTGTGCGATATGTGGTAATCAGCATGGAGGTTTCCTTGCCCATATTTGGCCTGATGCTGTGGGTCCGGAGTCGATGTTGAGGGCTCTCTGTTGGGTTTGCGGGGGGGACAGGAAGAGGGTGGTGTCTGGAACATTATCTGTAAGGTATGATTCCACGAGGATGATTATGTCAGGCTTGACTAGTCTGTGAGACAGCTCTCCCAATTTTGAAGCCAGCCCCCAAATATTAGTAAGGAGGATTTTGCAGAGTCGTCATGGCTGAGTTAGTCGTTGTCTTTTCCGGTGCCTGGGTCGATACCAGGTGGTCCATCTAGTTTCATTCCTTTTTTGCGACTTTGCATTTCAGAGGGCATTTAAGAGTCAACCACATTGCTGTGGATCTGGAGTCACATGTAGGCCAGGCCAGGTAAGGACAGCAGATTTCCATCCTTAAAGGGAATTAGTGAACCGGGTCTTTACAAGAATCGACAATGGTTTCAAGGTTATCATTAGACTTTTAATTCCAGATTTGTTATTGAATTCAAATTCCACCATCTGCTGTGGCGGGGTTTGAACCTGGGTCCCCTGAGCATTACCCTGGGTCTCTGGAATACTAGTCCAAGCGACAATACCACTATGCCATCGCCTCCCAACCAACCTCCTGTGGGTGCAGTGCTTGTTATGACATAGATATATTTATTGTGTTGTGTGTTACTGAACTGACTCCAAGGACTGAATTTTACCATACAAAAGGAGGTCCTGCCCACCAGAACTGAAAGCAGGTTCCCCCAGCCTACGTGGGCAGATGGCAGGAACGAGGAGAGAATTTTACCATTGACAGCTAGAACCACTATCTAATGGTGAACAGCAGCCTGCCTCTCAGAGCTGCCAGCCCTATTAGCCTTGCCAGCATCACAGATAGAGCTGGCTGCTACTGAGGGGACATGGAGAAGGAGAGGGGCCTCCAAGTTTTTAAGTGTCTTATGGGGAAAGGAAGGAAGGTAGTAGAATTTTATTAAAATATCACTGATATTTAGGGCCGATGGAGGTCCCTTTGTGGGCCAAGGGGAAAACAGAAAGGAAGGCTCCCTGCTGTCACCAGGAAGATGCTGGGCGGCCGCCCGGAAGTATCTGGCAGTTTCACCACTTGGCAGAAGCCGTACCAATGTCAGTACAATAACAATGATGGTGGAGGGGGTGGCATAAAGTGGCCATTATTTGGCCAGATAATTGAAATAATTGGCCACCCGCCTCTAGTCATTCCTGCTTCTGGGAATATCCCATGGCAATGGGAAGATGATGGGTTCCTTTCCAATGCCTCCCATGCCCTTTTATGAGCCTTCTGGCCTCTGAACCCATCCCCACAGATCTGGTAAAATTCCAGTCCAGGTACTGTACTGCTGCCGACACAACACTGCTCCACTGCTCAGATAACAACTTGGAAGGTCTTAATCCAGTTGAAATGGAGTGAGGGTAAGGAAATTTGCACTGTAATTTTTATTACTAAATTATGTTGGTACCATTTAATTTTGGTTCAAAGTCCCTGAATAGCGTGACATTATTCTCACCTCCACAGTATTATTTTTGATTCTGTAGGTTGTGGGTTCAGGTTCCACAAGGGCCATGTCAAGGCTGACACTTCAGTACTTAGGGAATGTTGAACTGTCAGAGGTGCCGGGCAGAATTTTCCTCTCCCACCAGTGGTGGGAATTGTGGCGGGCGGGGCCACTAAATTTGGCGTGATGAAAAAGTCAGTTTCCCACCAGCGGGAAATGAGTTTGAAATTTTGTTCTCCCAACTTTGATGGAAGGCTAAAGGCAGGTCGCGTTTCTTGATGATCTGTGCCGGGAACCGCATTTGCATTCATTTTCATCTCATGAATGCACAAAGGACAACTCACCAGATTTATGTTCCCCCTCCAAATTAAGTGCCCCACCAACAGATAATTAGAATGGTCTGTTTCGTGGCGCACACCTGGTGAGCTTTACTTCATCCACGACTTGGGGTCAGTAGACATTGTTTCCATCTATCTTTAAGATTGTTGCTGTGAAATATCAGGTGCCTGTAGCACAAGCTGTGCCAAGGCTGGGCACAGGAAGCAAAACCAGTGGGGAGGGGTAAGGCAGAGGCAGGGCTGGGGTGGGGTGGGGGAGCATGAGAGGAGGGGACAGAGACAGAGGTAAGGCTGGGCGGTATGGAATACAAGAGAGGAGGGATGAGACGAGGTCGGACAGCAAGGGGGAACACTGGATCGGATCGTTTTGTTCTTTGGGCGCCATTGAGAAGCAGAACTTAACAACACACCTGGCTTGCAGTGAGTGAATACCTGTGCGGGTGCTGTTTAAATATGGCGCCAGAGCCTTCGACCCCATAATGTAACAGCGGGGCAGACAAATCCCTGCCCCTCCTGCCACGAGATTTGACAAGCTGCTTGTTGATGCATAATTAATGAGCTCAAACATGGAAAATTGCGTGGATTAATCTGACCCACTGCCCAGTGGCAATCAGGCCAACTTTCCCACTCGCCATTGCACTTAGTCTCTAGAATGTAAAATTCCGCCCGCTATGTTTTTAGATGAGATGGTAAAGTGCTTGATGGCACAATTGGAAGAAGAATAGAGAACTTTTCCCAATGTTATGCCTGATATCCCTCAACCAACATCACAAAAACAGATTATCTGGTCATTATCTCACTGCTGTTGTGGGGTTTTGCTATGCACAAATTGGCTGCAACGTGCCCTACATTGCAACAGCAACAACACTTTAAGAGTATTTCATTGGCCATTAAGTATTTTGAGACGTCCTGAGGTTTAGAAAAACACTAAGTAAATACAAGTTTGCTTCATCTTATTATGTTTCAATTTCACACTCGTGTAGCAGTGCACAACCACAATCTGTACATGGGCAATATTATGTACATACTACATACCCTTTACAACTTCACTATTATCTTGATAAATATTTGAAGTTCGACTGCAATGTATTCAGGATCTAGTGAGTAACTTCAGAGAATGTGCTTGTTTCAACAGAAATGGCCATTTACTAAACATGTATTATAAATGTCCATGTTTGCATTAAGACAGGGCTCACTCATGAAAGATTTTAGAAAACAATGCATGGGGCCAATTCCTGTTTTGATGTTTTCCAAAAACAAAATATTAATAAGGGATTTTGGTTTTCTTGAACATGAAGTATATTAATGGGGGAGGGAAAGAGAGAACGAAAAAGAGAGTGTTAGATAAATGCAGAAAATAATGCAAGGTGATGGATTACTTACTAGGTGGTCATGGCAGCCCTTCATTTCCCTCAAGCACAGATATTGAAATGACTAATGACAGGGTACTGCTTATGATACAAATAAAATGCTGATTTAAATGTATAGGGAAATGCTGCACCAACCAGACCGGGGATTTTGTATACAAGTACTACAAGTATTTTTGTGCTTGTGCAATAAAAGGAGGAAAATTAGGATTTCAGGTTTTATCTCCAGGCTATAAGCTGATGGCGCAGAACTGATAGATGATCATCGACCTGAAATGTTAACTCTGTTTCTCTCTCTACTGATGTTGCCTGACCTGCTGAGTATTTCCACCATTTTCTGTTTTTATTTCAGATTTCCAGCATCCCCACTATTCTGCTTCTCGGCACAACACTGACGTTTCTCTATGCTGGACGGACTTGTTGAAGATTATAAATGCCATGGCACAGCACTAAGAGTAAGCATGCCTAAGTCAGTCTGGGTGCAAGTGCAAACATAGTTAGAAGAGATTAATTTTTAAATTTCTGTGCTTAACCGCCTGCCTGACATGGTAAATTGAAATTATTCTGAAAGTTACACATTGTACACACTTGCAATGG
Organism: Cetorhinus maximus; assembly: GCF_964194155.1. Lineage (NCBI taxonomy): Eukaryota > Metazoa > Chordata > Chondrichthyes > Lamniformes > Cetorhinidae > Cetorhinus > Cetorhinus maximus. The sequence goes on along the minus strand of NC_135897.1, from coordinate 65,669,990 downwards.
ATAAAGTATTAATATTGTATAACTACATTTTTAGTACAATATAAATCATCTATAATCTAAAGGCAATTATTGTAGAATAAGAACAAACAGTGGTCAATGAAAGAACAGGATTGTGAGTTTCAATATCAGTTTAGGCAATATTGTCATAATAAGTGATCGTTAGGGAATTGACATTCACCTGAACATTTTGAATCAAGTTCTGTGAAGGATTAAAAAAATGAATAATATGAGTTTAGTTAAATTCAACACGAGGTTCATAGAGATGCTACAACAATCTGGTATTGTGATTGGTGATGTGCAGATTGCTCAGTGATAAACATAAAATCAAAAAAAAAGATAAGCATATACCACCAAATTTCTGTTCAACTGTTTTAATTTCAGTAAGATAAATTTACAGTAATTCGCTTCAGTGATGAAATTTATTTTCCTTTTAATACTGACAGAAAGCAAAACTGGTTCAGAATTGTTGCCTTTGCATTTTACTTGGCCATTGTGCTGGAAGAGGTCTGGTGGGCAGGTACTTTTGTTTTTTTGACCCTATGGTCATTAGCATGGGAAACAGGCTCCCTGGCATTCACCGGGAAGTTGTGCCAGTCTGGGCATGGGCTGCCCATCCCTCTTGAGTAAAAAGTCGGATGGAAGCCCACCTTCGAAAAGGCCGGCTGACTCGCAGCTATTTTACAATCGGAAGGTTGTTAATTCGCTAAGGGTGAGTCTTCCTCCCTATCTGGGAAGGAAGTCCCATCATAGCGAACCGCTGGCCAATCCGATTGTCTGGCAGCTCTGTAGCCCCAGCAGCTCCAGGTTCGAGTGGTGGCCACCACTGGGACTACAACTAGTCCCCAAAGAAGAGGAAATTAAGGAAGCTGGGCTTCAGGTAGCTCCAGGGAATCGGCAGGGGCTAGCTGGAAGCCCCTGCATGGGGGATGAGGGAGTTGGGTGGCTGGGTTTGAGAGGCTAGGCGGCAGCGTTAAAGGGTGGGGGGATATGACCTTGGGGGTGAGGGGGTGTGGTTGCCTCCGGTGGGCACAGGGAACTCCCCAAAGGAGGAACTTCCCCCTTCTTGCCCAGTAAAACCTGCTAGGCTACCCACTTGGCCTGGGTCTGCCCCAGTGGTGTAGTGGGAAATGTTGAGGTGCAGGAGCTCTAAGAAAACGTGTTGGCCATATCATTTCTAAATCTCCTATTGCGTTGTTTTCCGATATATTAATCTTCGAGTCCCCAAACATCAGCAAAACTATGCTTTTTAAGTGAAAAATATTAGTGCTGGTAGGCATTTTATTTCAAACCATGTGTTATTTTGAATCATTAGTCTTTAGCATAGCTAGAATTTCATTATACAACTGTTTAATTGTTTAATTCAAGCGTGTTAAAAACATGAATTACAGAAATATTTACTTACTTCTAACTGGGGGATGGTATGTTGATGGGCCACTGCTTTTCTTGGTTTATATTAATAACCTAGACCTGGGTGTACAGGGCATAATTTCAAAATTTGAAGATGATGCAAGATTTTACGAGAATGGTTCCAAGGATGAGGGGCTTCAGTTAAGTGGATAGATTGGCGAAACTGGGGTCATTCCCCTTGGAGAAGAGAAGGTTGAGAAGAGATTTGTTAGATGTGTTCAAAATCATGAGCGGTCTGGATAGCGTAAATGAGTAGAAACTGTTCCCATCAGTAGAAGGTCAAGAACCCCAAGGTGATTAACAAAAGAACCAGAGGCCACATGGGGGAAAACTTCTTTATGCAACAAATTGTTTGCATCTGGAATGCACTGTCTGAGTGTTTGGTGGAGACAGATTCTATTGCAGTTTTCAAAAGGGAAATGGATAATTATCTGAAGAGAAAAGATTTTCCTGGGCTACGTGGAAAAGGCCACATAGGAGGAGTGGGACTAGCTGAGTTGCTGTTGCAGAGAGCTGACACAGAGACAATGTGCTGAATGGCCTCCTTCTGTGCTGTAATCATTCTATGATTCTATGGGTAACCTTGCATTAATTCCCTGCCATCCAAATGACTCAATACCTAAAAAAAACTTATTGCACCACAAATAATAATCAAGACAATAGAAGGCAGCCATACTAGGAGGAATAAGCGTACATAATGAGTTTAAAGTGTACCCACAACATTTGCTTCAAATTATTTATATCCAGCCAAGAGGAATATCTTGCTTTATAGCTCCACATAATTTAAGAAGTGACTAGAAAAGATTTACGAGAATGGTTCCAAGGATGAGGGACTTCAGTTAAGTGGATAGATTGGCGAAGCTGGGGTCATTCTCCTTGGAGAAGGGAAGGTTGAGAAGAGATTTGTTAGATGTGTTCAAAATCATGAGGGATCTGGATAGCATAAATGGGGAGAAACTGTTCCCATCTAGACTAGAAGTTCCCCCACCCCCATCACATTCCCCCCTTTTTTCATTCATTCATGGGATGTGGTCTTCGCTGGCTGGGCCAGCATTTATTGCCCATCCCTAATTGCCCTTGAGAAGGTGGTGGTGAGCTGCCCTCTTGAACCGCTGCAGTCCATGTGGTGTAGGTACACCCACAGTGCTATAAGGAAGGGAGTTCCAGGGCTTTGACCCAGCGACAGTGAAGGTAGGGCGATATATTTCCAAGTCAGGATGGTGAGTGACTTGGAGGGGAACTTCCAGGTGGTGGTGTTCCTATTTATCAACTGCCCTTGTCCTTCTAGATGGTAGTGGTCGTGGGTTTGGAAGGTGCTGTCGAAGGAGCCTTGGTGAATTCCTGCAGTGCATCTTGTAGATTGTACACACTGCTGCTACTGTGCGTCGGTGGTGGAGGGAGTAAATGTTTGTGGATGTGGTGCCAATCAAGCGGGCTGCTCTGTCCTGGACGGTGTCAAGCTTCTTGAGTGTTGTGGGAGCTGCACTCATCCAGACAAGGTCCTGCTACTCCCTGCTACCACCCCAACCTTGAAGCCTGATCGCAACAGTTTGTGAATAATCAGACTTGCGTCAAATGACCCACAAACACAAAATAAATTAATCTGTTCTGACCAAAGGTTATCGACCTGAAAACATTAACTCTGGTCTCTCTTTTCAGAGGGGCTGACATTGCCACTCACAATGGCTTTGACTTATGGTAAATGGAATGCAAAAACAGCACCTAAACTAAAGCATTAGTGACCATTCGCTTCTTGAAAACGAGAAGCCTTATCACTTGGTTGCATGATAAACTTTAGATTACAGAACACAGTCCTTGAATTAACCGCTGTCAAACAACAAAAATGGTAAGCTGCTCCACAACCAGCTTGCCACTTTTTAAGTGACTAGTACATGGTTTTTGGGGCTCCCACCCGCTATATGTTGGATAACATTGGTTGCTATTGGCAGATTGGTGCAGCTGTGCCTTGCATTTGGGTGTTTCAGTTTACATTCACTGTAATATCTACATTTAGCTCCCCTCTTGAAAGCAACTATTGTCATTCGGAAGTCAATTGGAGTTAAGTAAATTGTTACTGTTTTGTTTGCTGTTGACTGGTGTGATGTACAGTCATTGTCTTGCCAATTGGAAGCAGTAACATTGTTCAGAAGTTTGACGTTTTGTAACTCCGCTTTGTTTTCAGTTATCAAGTGGAAACTTCAATATCAACTATGCATATTCAAGAATAAAGTGGTTCCTCCTGGATTAAATTTGAACCGTTAATAGATTTCTCTGACCTATTAGCATTTATTCAGTGACATGTCATGCCAGCCATCAATTTTCCAAGCCCAGATACAACATAAAGAAATACATATATATTTGAAGATTCTCCTTATTCCTCTTTTAGTTATGTCCGAGAGTACGTGTGTCATGATACTTAGCTAAAGCAGCAAAAAAAGCTCCTAATGTGAAATAGAAGATTGCAACCAGCATCTCTTTCAGATAGTAGGGGCTTTCCCATTTAATCCAGAGTAATGATTGAAATATAACTGCATTAGCTCCAGAAATGTGGAACATTACCTTAATATCTGGCGACCTAATTTCGGAAGGAAATAAAACAAAACAAGAAACAACACATGAAGCCAGTAGTTTACCTTGTCATGTACAGAGGTGTGATTGATCGATCATTTTCTTTGGACCTGCTGCTTTAGATACTGCTCCTTCCTGTCATACCAATGGTTGAAGCAGATGGCACACTCTGTCAAGGGCAACATTACGCATAGCATGTCAGGTTACTGTGCAACTTTCAAGAAAACAATACCCACTTTGCTCTGGCTGCCTCACCCTCTGCTCCGGTTCACCTGGGGCCCACCGCTGTAGCTGCCTTCAAAACTTACCTTCCCACTCTTTGCTGTTCATCCAATCACAGGCTGGTTCATCCCTGCATTTGCTGCTGATAGGCTCACTAGTGAACATTTTTCAAATATAAGTTGGTTGAATGTCCAACGCATTTGGCAGGCTGCATTGAGTCTCCCAAGCCTGCTTTAAATAGAAGGTGCCGGAGTGTTGTTCAGGTGCCCTCTGGCAGCACTACATCACTTCCCCCTGCTGTGGGTAAAATAGTGGTGGGGAGTGGGGTGCAGGGATGAGGCACTTCAGTGGGCATTAATTGGACACTGAAGGGCTTCAATAGGCACAAGGGCGAGTGAAACACCCAACGTGAATGAGAGACAGGCTGGGGGTGGGTGGGAAGGCGACTGGCAGCCCATGCGCTGCATTTTATGAGCCCTCCACCTTCAAGCATGCTGGCGGAGGGCCGTAAAGTCTAGCCAAATGGATTTGCCAGCATGCTGCTATCAATAATTTAATAATTATATAGAAGCCTCCTCTTACCTGGTGCTGCTGGTGGAGAGTCTTGCTTTTAGAATGCTTGCATAATCTCCTTGTTTTCAGTTCAGCCCCAGTACCTGCTTCACAGACTTTTGGATGGTGGTTTCAAGAGACTAACAGTGGCCCTGGCAATCTGCATCCCTATAGTGCAAATGCTTCCTTCATTGTCATTTCGTTAGCATGCATCCAACCACATAGGTGTAGTTTCTCATGTCGCAACTGACCCACTCCTCTTCCAACTGCACTCACCCCATGCTATAAAATTGGTGGAAGGGGAGCAGAAAACCTAGTTCTTACTGTTCATTCAGCAAAGTCATTTGCAGGAGGAATCTTCTGCTACTCTTATGTCCTGTACATGTACAATAGCACAAATTGCTTCAAATAAATGTAACATTTCACAATGGTGGCAGCATAAGTTTTTAGATTCAAGTATGCATGTAGGCCACTTTACGCAATGCTCGTGAGAAATCTTCAGCAGGTTTCTAACTTTTCAGGTCCCATACAAAGATTATAATTTATACAAGTCCTTTTTAAAGAAATAAATAGTTGTATTACTGAATCAGTTCCTCAAAACTTCTCAAATAATTTCAAACACCAAATTACTTTATCAGGTGCTGTGATTTCTGTTATATAGTCAAAGATCACGACAAGTGTTGTCTCCTTTGCCCAAGGAATAACAAATAGCAGAACATTTCCATTTCCATGTCATCGAGAATGACAACTATTTCTCAAGATTCCCATCCCTCCATCAGACAAGTTGAATCCTTCTGAAGATGCAATGTTACAGGACTCATGCATACCAGGTCGGATACTTACACTTCAATGAGACTAGTAAGGCAGAAAGTTGGATTTTCACCAAGTGGCTTATACTTCAAGTGAGCAAGAACAGATGGCGGCAGTGGGGACAGCAGTGGAAAATCCGTGTCAGAGATAGCAGCTGTCTCCAAATTCTGCTCAGTTGGAGACAAATTCTGTACCTCTGGGGCCATTGATAAAAATGAGAATCGTTGTCCAGCAGCAGAAAATATGCAAATGTACTGGCAGGTCTTCCAAGCACAATGACAATGATTGCAGAGAGAATGGAGTTCACCTCATACATGAATGGGTTGATGACACAGGGCATTGTGATGATGATGTCTTCATTAATAGAGTGACCAACTCCATGGAAAAATCAAATGGTCCAATCAAATGAGCTCATGCTCGTCTTGACCACAGCCATGCAGAATCTGGATCAGAACATCTCTGCCACCTTAAATTGGATGACTAATACTTTAGCCTTGGTCTTACAGTGGCTCATTGACCTGCACCAAAGTACAGCATTCTTGTAGCAGTGAAATGTAGCTGGCCATGATGCAGGAGGGGGACTTGGAAGTGAGGGCTCCACTCAAAATGCTTTCACTTCTCACCCATTGCCCTCACCCTCCTAATAGCTGAATCTGGCCTGCACAGGTTCAGATGAAACAGTCTTTGGCTGGGCCATCACTGACTCCAAAATCCAAAGGTTGTTGGCCAAGAGTATATTAGCAGTCAAGAGCAGTCAAGAGCAGGGATCTGCTTAGCCTGCCTTTAACCTTGTCAAGCCACAGAGGGTGTTGGTGTAAGAGAAAATATAATGTTGAATTCCTGTTGTTTAGTTAAAATTATGGATTTTATTCTTTGCACCACTTTCTCATCTTGCCCATTGTTGGTTGCTGGGTGTCCAAGTCACCTTTTAACTTGTCTGATGATGAATGGGAAGACATAAATTGACAGGGATCAATGGGGGGATGTGCAAGAGGTTGGTGTTGTAGGACTGCTTTGTGACATTGAGGGTGGGAAGAGTAGCCATTACATGTGCTTCTGACATCGATTTACTGTTGCAACCTTTTGCATTTATAAGAGCATCCTGGACATCAGTGTTAGCATTTGGTGGTGCAGTGTCCCCTGGCAGACACTTCTTAAGTCTGCTTGCAGGTCTGAAGACATTAGGGAGCTGGGGCTGTTGCAGGACAAAGACACCATTACAACTCCAGGGGAACCTTTCACGCACCTGCATAAATGTCTTCTTGTGGTTAGACACCAGCTGCACATTTATGGACTGGAAGCCCATGTAGTTGACAAACACCACTGGTTGATCTAGGAGTGCTCAGATTGGCAGGTGTATGCAGTTGATGGTAGCAAGTCCCTGTGGGAAGCCAGCCAGAGATGCAAACCTGAGCGCCTGCTCATGTTGACTGGCGCCATCGCAGGTGAAGTTCATGTAGTTACCAACCATGGCAAACAGGCCAACATTCACCTATCTTACGCATTTGTGCACTGCCGACTAGCTGATCCTGGAAATGTCTCTGCCAGAGCCCTGAAAGGGTCAGGAGGCTAAAATGTTGAGGGCAGTAGTAACTTTAACAGTCACTAGTAATACGTGAGTTCCAGGTCCAGAAGGCAGCAAGTCTTCTTTTTGGAGGCTGCAGACACTTGCCACCACCTGACATGACATCCTGAGCATCTTGAAACACTGCTGTTTGAACAAGTTAGGGAAACTCAACCTGTATATCCTATGTTGCAGGTAGTGCTTCCTGTTGAGTTGCTGCCCCCTCTGCTGCTATTCTGTCTGCTTCAGTCCAGCTACAGGTCTCTTGAATAGTGTTCTGCTGCTGCTGGTCAAATTGATCCTCGTCCGACATCCAATCTAAGGTAGCCATAGCGCCACCCCTCCTGATGTGATTCAGAAAACCTCGAATGTATAAAGTAAAGACTCAGCAGGAGCACTGTGAACAAACCATTTCCAAATAGCAGGTAAGAAAACAGCTATGAGTGCAGAGGATTTGTTGCAGTATTTCCATGAGTCTGAGGCCATCCCCTCAACAGCTGTTGTATACTCACCTTGCCTTCACTGGTAAGTTTCAGGAAGCCTGGGAAATAAGTGGATTAAAACATTGCTCCAATTAGGTGATTAGCATTTTTAATAGGCATCCTGCCTCTTTCAAAGGGTTTGTGCCCAAGTAACTTATGAACATACAAACATACGAACAAGGAGCAGGAGTAGGCCATTCAGCCCCTCGAGCCTGTTCCGCCATTTAAAATCATGGCTGATCTGACAGCAGCCTCAAATCTGCATCCCACCTACAGCCGATAACCTATCACCCCATTGCTTACCAAGAATCCATCCACCTCTGCCTTAAAACTATTCAAAGATTCTGCTTCCACCACCTTTTCAGGAAGAGAGTTCCAAAGACTCAAGACCCTCTGAGTGAAAAGATTTCACCTCATCTCTGTTTTAAATGGGTGATCTCTTATTTTTAAAGTGACCCCTAGCTCTAGATTCTTCCACAAGAGGAAACATTCTCTCCACATCCACCCTATCAAGACCCCTCAGGATCTTATATGTTCCAATCAAGTCGCCTCTTACTCTTCTAAACTCTAGCGGATACAAGCCTAGTCTGTCCAACCTTTCCTCACCCTTTCCAGGTATTAGTCTGGTAAACCTTCTCTGAACTGCTTCCAATGCATTTGCATCCTTCCTTAAATAAGGTGACCAACACTGTACACAGTACTCCAGATGTGGCCTCATTAGTGCCCTGTACAACTGAAGGAAAACCTCCCTACTTTTGTATTCAATTCCCCTTGCAATGAATGATAACATTCTATTAACTTTCCTAATTGCTTGCTGTACTTGCATACCAGTCTTTTGTGATTCATGAACTAGGACACCCACATCCCTCTGCACCTCAGAGCTCTGCAATCTCTCACCATTTAGTTAATATGCTTCTCTTTTATTCTTCCTGCCAAAATGGACAATTCCACATTTTTCCACATTGTACTCCATCTGCCAGATCTTTGCCCACTCACTTAACCTATCTATATCTATTTGTAGCCTCAAACCATGAAAGTCAGCGATTTGGAGCCAGTTTCCTGGTGGATGACATCTTTGCCCATTATCACCTGTGATCTGCCAATTAAAATTCCCCCAAAATGACAAAAATAATGCAATTAAAGCAATGAGCCCCACTAATTCAGTCTCAAATAGTACTCACCAAACTGACCTCATCTCAACTAAGTTATTTGTTGCATTATAAGTGCTATTTTGCTGAAAAGCATTTTTGTGAAGGTCACCAATTAATAACCGTACCTAACACTAATAAAAATTAGCAATCCTCACATCTGAGATTTTAATTCGGCTTATAAACACAATAAAATACATGAGAGGAAAAAAAGCCTGAAAGATTACTCACTATAATCAAACAATGTTTTTTTTAGGTCTTTCAGTTATTTATTTAAATCTTTATCATTTGAGAAAATGTAGTTGCTTTGAAGGTGCTCCTATGGTATGATCTCTAGATGGCAGCAGTGGCACTGTATATTTTTATGCAGATACAAACTTCTCAATATTATAGTAGCCTATGAGTAACAACATGAACTTATCTTTAAAAATCAGTTATTTCACCATCTATATCTGTATATATTTTTTAAAATTTTGGACCAATTTTAAAAACACTAATAATGACCCAGAATTTACTGTCAAAATAATGCTATGTTATCTGCTGCTTGTCATTATTAATGCGTAAATCATGCGACAACTTGTGGCGAGGAAGAGATACCTGTGAATTGTGAATCACTGTAAGTTGTCGGACAACTTTGTTTGTGCACAAATACTCCTTCTGACATTGACTCAGACAGCACAAATACAGCATTATAGCTTGACTTTATCAGCAGTGCATACAGCACTTAAGAAATGATGTGGACAACATTGGCCACATGGGCACACAAGAAAGTAACTCTATTTTGTCCCTTGCTAGTGTATGACTTATTTTGGGGGATAACTCAGTGAACAAGAGAAGAGAGGAAAATGTTTCATAGAATCGTAGAATTTTACTGCGCATCAAACAATAGGCTGAATCTTAACTTCCGAAAGTGTTGGGGTCAGGTGAGATGCTAAAACTTTAAAAATTCCAACCCCAACCGCACCTAATGACTGTATTTCTGAGGGAGAGTTCCACTGATTCTCCATACCAGCAGTTTCCAAACTGTGGTAAGCATATCCCTGGGATTAGGTAAGACATTGTTGGGAACAAAAACAGAATTACCTGGAAAAACTCAGCAGGTCTGGCAGCATCGGTGGAGAAGAAAAGAGTTGACGTTTCGAGTCCACATGACCCTTCAACAGAACTGAGTGTAGTTAGGAGAGGGGTGAAATATAAGCTGGTTTAAGGTGGGGGGGCGGGGGGAGAGAAGTAGGGGTGGGGTGGTTGTAGGGACAAGCAAGCAGTGATAGGAGCAGTAATCAAAGGATGTCACAGACAAAAGGATCAAAGAGGTGTTGAAGGTGGTGATATTATCTAAGGAAAGTGCTAATTAAGAATGGATAGCAGGACACTCAAGGTACAGATAGCTCTAGTGGGGGTGAGGTGGAAAGACTGACAAGGTATTAGTTGTAGATTTAAAAATAATGGAAATAGGTGGGAAAAGAAAAATCTATATAAATAATTGAAAAAAAAAGGGAGGGGGAAGAAACGGGGTGGGAATGTGGGGAGGGAGTTTAAGATCTAAAGTTGTTGAATTCAATATTCAGCCTGGAAGGCTGTAAAGTGCCTAGTCGGAAGATGAGGTGCTGTTCCTCCAGTTTGCGTTGGGCTTCACTGGAACAATGCAGCAAGCCAAGGACAGACATGTGGGCAAGAGAGCAGGGTGGAGTGTTAAAATGGCAAGCGACAGGGAGGTTTGGGTCTTTCTTGTGGACAGACCGCAGGTGTTCTGCAAAGCGGTCGCCCAGTTTGCGTTTGGTCTCTCCAATGTAGAGGAGACCGCATTGGGAGCAGCGAATGCAGTAGACTAAGTTAGGGGAAATGCAAGTGAAATGCTGCTTCACTTGAAAGGAGTGTTTGGGCCCTTGGACGGTGAGGAGAGAGGAAGTGAAGGGGCAGGTGTTGCATCTTCTGCGTGGGCATGGGAAGGTGCCATAGGTGGGGGTTGAGGAGTAGGGGGTGATGGAGGAGTGGACCAGGGTGTCCCGGAGGGAACGATCCCTATGGAATGCCGCCAGGGGGGGTGAAGGGAAGATATGTTTGGTGGTGGCATCATGCTGGAGTTGGTGGAAATGGCGGAGGATGATCCTTTGAATGCGGAGGCTGGCGGGGTGATAAGTGAAGACAAGGGGGACCCTATCATGTTTCTGGGAGGGAGGAGAAGGCGTGAGGGCGGATGCGCGGGAGATGGGCCGGACACGGTTGAGGGCCCTGTCAACGACCGTGGGTGGAAAACCTCAGTTAAAGAAGAAGGAGGACACGTCAGAGGAACTGTTTTTGAAGGTAGCGTCATCAGAACAGATGCGACGGAGGCGAAGGAACTGAGAGAATGGGATGGAGTCCTTACAGGAAGCGGGGTGTGAGGAGCTGTAGTCGAGGTAGCTGTGGGAGTCGGTAGGCTTGTAATGGATACTGGTGGACAGTCTATCATCAGAAATTGAGACAGAGGTCAAGGAAGGGAAGAGAAGTGTCAGAGACGGACCATGTGAAAATGATGGAGGGGTGGAGATTGGAAGCAAAATTAATAAATTTTTCCAGGTCCCGACGAGAGCATGAAGCAGCACCGAAGTAATCATCGATGTACCGGAGAAAGAGTTGTGGGAGGGGGCCGGAGTAGGACTGGAACAAGGAATGTTCCACATACCCCATAAAGAGACAGGCATAGCTGGGGCCCATGCGGGTACCCATAGCCACACCTTTTATTTGGAGGAAGTGAGAGGAGTTAAAGGAGAAATTGTTCAGTGAGTGAACAAGTTCAGCCAGACGGAGGAGAGTAGTGGTGGATGGGGATTGTTCGGGCCTCTGTTCAAGGAAGAAGCTAAGGGCCCTCAGACCATCCTGGTGGGGGATGGAGGTGTAGAGGGATTGGACATCCATGGTGAAGAGGAAGCGGTTGGGGCCAGGGAACTGGAAATTGTTGATGTGACGTAAGGTATCAGAGGAATCACTGATGTAGGTGGGAAGGGACTGGACAAGGGGAGAGAGAAGGGAGTCAAGATAACGAGAAATGAGTTCCGTGGGGCAGGAACAGGCTGACATGATCGGTCTGCCAGGACAGTTCTGTTTGTGGATTTTGGGTAGGAGGTAGAAGCGGGCCGTCCGAGGTTGGGCGACTATCAGGTTGGAAGCTGTGGGAGGAAGATCTCCAGAGGAGATGAGGTCAGTGACAGTCCTGGAAACAATGGTTTGATGTTCCGTGGTGGGGTCATGGTCCAGGGAGAGGTAGGAGGAAGTGTCTGCGAGTTGACGCTCAGCCTCCGCGAGGTAGAGGTCAGTGCGCCATCCTCCGCCATTTCCGCCAACTCCAGCATGATGCCACCACCAAACACATCTTCCCTTCACCCCCCCTGGCGGCATTCCGTAGGGATTGTTCCCTCTGGGACACCCTGGTCCACTCCTCCATCACCCCCTACTCCTCAACTCCCATCTATGGCACCTTCCCATGCCCACGCAGAAGATGCAACACCTGCCCCTTCACTTCCTCTCTCCTCACCGTCCAAGGGCCCAAACACTCCTTTCAAGTGAAGCAGCATTTCACTTGCATTTCCCCTAACTTAGTCTACTGCATTCGTTGCTCCCAATGCGGTCTCCTCTACATTGGAGAGACTAAACGCAAACTGGGCGACCGCTTTGCAGAACACCTGCGGTCTGTCCGCAAGAAAGACCCAAACCTCCCTGTCGCTTGCCATTTTAACACTCCACCCTGCTCTCTTGCCCACATGTCTGTCCTTGGCTTGCTGCATTGTTCCAGTGAAGCCCAACGCAAACTGGAGGAACAGCACCTCATCTTCTGACTAGGCACTTTACAGCCTTCCAGGCTGAATATTGAATTCAACAACTTAGATCTTAAACTCCCTCCCCACATCCCCACCCCGTTTCTTCCCCCTCCCTTTTGTTTTTTTCAATTATTTATATAGATTTTTCTTTTCCCACCCATTTCCATTATTTTTAAATCTACAACTAATACCTTGTCAGTCTTTCCACCTCACCCCCACTAGAGCTATCTGTACCTTGAGTGTCCTGCTATCCATTCTTAATTAGCACTTTTCTTAGATAATATCACCACCTTCAACACCTCTTTGATCCTTTTGTCTGTGACATCTTTTGATTATCTGCTCCTATCACTTCTTGCTTGTCCCTACAACCACCACTCCTACTTCTCTCCCCCCGCCCCCCCACCTTAAACCAGCTTATATTTCACCCCTCTCCTAACTACACTCAGTTCTGTTGAAGGGTCATGTGGACTCGAAACGTCAACTCTTTTCTTCTCCACCGATGCTGCCAGACCAGCTGAGTTTTTACAGGTAATTCTGTTTTTGTTTTGGATTTCCAGCATCCGCAGTAGTTTTTTTGTTTTTAAGACATTGTTGGGGGCTAGGCAGGAGAAATAGTCTAATGTTGGATACTCTTGCACATCCGCTCTGCTCATGCTGTCTGTCACATGCCCCCTGCATTTAATTTCGCTCACTTTAAAGCTGCTCTCGCTTCATTTTCAGTGCATGATTTTTAAGTAAAATTAATCCTCTCATGTGATCTTGTGAGAGGGCTCTGAACTCTTGGGATAATTCAAAAAACACAGGTAAGATTGAAATGACATTGTCTCTCTGACATCTGCTTTGCATCATTCAAATTGAACCCATGGCACCATCTATCCCTTTGCTAGGGGCTCCTGGCTCCTTGGTTCAGATCAGGATTTCAGCTGCTCGAGGGCTGCACTTTGAAGTAACCCAGTTGGAGTGGAAGCTTCCTGCTCTAAGACTCAATAAGTGTTGACTGTCTCAAGTGGGCCATGTATACAACTCCAGGCACTGAGGCCAGGACTTTCCAGTCCCAACAGTGGCGGGTGTAATGGCGGGTGGTGGGGGAACAATGCAGCTGGAGCTGAAAAATTGGTTTAGCACTGGTGTGAAATGACGGTGGGAATGTGCGTTCCTGCCCATCATGGTGGGTCACCATTCCCACAGAGGCCAGCATGAAGCCATTTTGCATCCCGTTAATGGGATGCAGATGAAGCCCCAACCGGAATTGTAACCCCACTGTCCAATTATCCACACCGCCAGCGGGATATCACGTCAGTCCAAAACACATCCGAACTAACATGGTGTGGACATGTCAAGACTCACCTGGAAGAAGGCCGAGGGCAGCTTGCGGAGAGTAGAAGATGGAGGCCTCCAGCGACTGAGGACCCTGGAACACCACGTGCAGCAGCGGGTGGGTGGAGTATCTACCACGTGGATCTTCTCGCCGCAGGAGTTCCAGGATTTGGATCTTCATGCTGCAGGAGTTCCAGGATTTGGATCTTCATGCTGCAGGACTTCCAGGATTTGGATCTTCATGCTGCAGGAGTTCCAGGATTTGGATCTTCATGTAGCAGGAGTTCCAGGATTTGGATCTTCATGCTGCAGGAGTTCCAGGATTTGGATCTTCATGCTGCAGGAGTTCCAGGATTTGGATCTTCTCGCTGCAGGAGTTCCAGGATTTGGATCTTCTCGCTGCAGGAGTTCCAGGATTTGGATCTTCTCGCTGCAGGAGTTCCAGGATTTGGATCTTCATGTTGCAGGAGTTCCAGGATTTGGATCTTTGCGTTGCAGGAAACATAAACATAGAAACATAGAAATAGGAGCAGGAGTAGGCCATTCGGCCCTTAGAGCATGCTCCGCCATCCATTATGATCATGGCTGATCATCCAGCTCAATAGTCTGCTCCCGCTTTCTCCCCATATCCTTTGATCCCTTTCGCCCCAAGAGCTATATTTACCTCCTTCTTGAAAACATACAATGTTTTGGCCTCAACTACTTTCTGTGGTTGCAAATTCCACAGGCTCACCACTCTCTGGGTGAAGAAATTTCTCCTCATCTCAGTCCTAAATGGTCTACCCCGCATCCTCAGACTGTGACCCCTGGTTCTGGACTCCCCCACCATGGGGAACATCCTTCCTGCATCTACCCTGTCTAGTCCTGTTAGAATTTTATAGGTTTCTATGAGATCCCCCCCTCATTCTTCTGAACTCCAGCGAATATAATCTTAACCGACTCAATCTCTCCTCATATGTCAGTCCTGCCATCCCAGGAATCAGTCTGGTAAACCTTTGCTGCACTCCCTCTATAGCAAGAACATCCTTCCTTAGATAAGGAGATCAAAACTGCACACAATATTTCAGATGTGGTCTCACCAAGGCCCTGTAGAATTGCATCAAGACATCCCTGCTCCTATATTCGAATCCTCTCGCTATGAAGGCCAACGTACCATTTGCCTTCTTTACCGCCTGCTGCACCTGCATGCTTACCTTCAACGACTGGTGTACGAGGACACCCAGGTCTCGTTGCACATCCCCCTCTCTCAATTTATAGCCATTCAGATAATAATCTGCCTTCCTGTTTTTGCTACCAAAGTGGATAATCTCACATTTATCCACATTATACTGCATCTGCCATGCATTTGCCCACTCACTCAGCTCGTCCAAATCACATTGAAACATCTCTGCATCCTCCTCACAGTTCACCCTCCCACCCAGCTTTGTGTCATCTGCAAATTTAGAGATATTACATTTAGTTCCCTCATCTAAATCATTAATATATATTGTGAACGATACCTGCAGCACCCAACTAGTCGCTGCCTGCCATTCGGTAAAAGACCCGTTTATTCTTACTCCTTGTTTTCTGTCTGCCAACCAGTTTTCTATCCATCTCAACACATTACCCCCAATCCCATGCACTTTAATTTTACATGCTAATCTCTTATGTGGGACTTTGTCGAAAGCCTTCTGAAAGTCCAATTAAACCACATCCACTGACTCTCCCTCATCAACTCTACTAGGTACGTCTTCGAAAAATTCCAGCAGATTCGTCAAGCATGATTTCCCTTTCATAAATCCACGCTGACTCTGTCCGATTCTGCCACTGTTTTCCAAGTGCTCAGCAATTGAATCTTTTATAATGGACTCTAGAATTTTCCCCACTACCGACGTCGGGCTGACTGGTCTTTAATTCCCTGTTTTCTCTCTACCTCCCTTTTTAAATAGTGGGGTTACATTAGCTACCCTCCAATCTATAGGAACTGTTCCAGAGTCTATAAAATCTCGGAAGATGACCACCAATGCATCCATTATTTCTAGGGCCACTTCCTTAAGTACTCTGGAATGTAGATTATCAGGCCCTGGGGATTTATCGGCCTTCAATCCCATCAATTTCCCCAACACCATTTCCCTACTAATACCGATTTCTTTCAGTTCCTCCCTCTCACTAAACCCTGTGTTCCCCAACATTTCTGGTGTGTTATTTGTGTCCTCCTTTGTGAAGACAGAACCAAAGTATGTATTTAGTTGGTCAGCCATTTCTTTGTTCCCCATTATAAATTCCCCTGTTTCTGACTGTAAGGGACCTACATTTGTCTTCACCAATCTTTTTCTCTTCACATACCTATAGAAATTTTTACAGTCAGTTTTTATGTTCCCCGCAAGCTTACTCTCGTACTCTATTTTCCCTTCTTAATCAATCCCTTGATCCTCCTTTGCTGAATTCTAAACTGCTCCCAATCCTCAGGTCTGTTGTTTTTTGTGGCCAATTTCTATGCCTCTTCCTTGCATCTAATACTGTCTCTAATTTCCCTTGTAAGCCATGGTTTGGCCACCTTTCCTGTTTTACTTTTGCACCAGACAGGAATAATCAATTGTTGCAGTTCAACCTTGAATGTCAAAAATGAATGTTTGCCATTGCCTATCCACCGTGATCCCTTTAAGTAATGTTTCCCAATCCATCATAGCCAACTCGTGCCTCATACCATAGTAACTTCCTTTATTAAGATTCAGAACCCTAATCTCAGAATCAACTACGTCACTCTCCATCTTGATGAAGAATTGTATCACATCATGGTCGCTCATCCCCAAGGGGCCTCGCACAACTAGATTGTCAATTATTCCTTTCTCATTACACAATACCCAGTCTAGGATAGCCTGCTCTCTAGTTGGTTTCTCAACGTATTGGTCCAGAAAACCATCCCATATGCACTCCAGGAATTCCTTCTCTATGGTATTGTTACTAATACGATTTGCCCAATCTATATGCAGATTAAAGTCACCCATAATTACAGATGTTCCTTTATTGTATGCATCTCTAATTTCCTGTTTAATGCCATTCCCAGCATCACCACTACAGTTTGAGGATCTATATACAACCCCCACTAATGTTTTTTGCCCCTTAGCATTTCTCAGCTCTACCTATACAAATTCCACATCGTCAGAGCTAATATCTTTCCTCACTATTGCATTAATTTTCTCTTTAACCAGCAATGCAATTCCACCACCTTTTCCTTTTTGTCTGTCCTTCCTAAATACTGAATACCCCTGGATGTTCAGTTCCCATCTCAGGTCACCCTGCAGCCATGTCTCTGTAATCCTGACTATATCATACCTGTTTATATCTATTTGCATGGTTAATTCATCCACTTTATTGCGAATGCTCCTCGCGTTAAGGCACAAAGCCTTAAGACTTGTCTTTTTAACATTACTTGTCCTGTTCCCATTATTTTTCACTGAGGCCCTCTTTGATCCTTGCCCTTGATTTCTCTGCCTATCACTTTTCTTATTCCTCTTTCTGTCGTTTGTTCTTGTCCTTGATTCCCCCTCCTCTGACTCCTTCCATAGGTTCCCATCCCCCTGCCATTTTAGTTTAAACCCTCCCCAACCACTCTAGCAAATATTCCCCCTAGGACATCAGTCCTGGTCCTGCCCAGGTGTAACCCATCCAGTTTATACTGGTCCCACCTCTCCCAGAACCAGTCCCAATGTCCCAGGAATCTGAAACCCTCCCCCTCACACTATCTCTTCAATCCTGGAGCTTCCAGGATTTGGATCTTCGCGTTGCAGGAGCTTCTGGGATTTGGATCTTTGCATTGCAGGAGCTTCTAGGAAATGGATCTTCGTGTCGCAGGAGCTTCTAGGAATTGGATTTTCGCGTTGCAGGAGCTTCTAGGATTTTGACCTTTGCATTGCAGAAGCTTCTAGGATTTGGATCTTCACATTGCAGCAGCTTCTAGGAAATGGATCTTTGTGTCGCAGGAGCTTCCAGGACGTGGCTGCAAGTGGCTGGCTGCATGAGGTAATGTTGGGCGGCAATGGTCTGTGCTGGGGGGTGGGGTGGCTGAGTTAGAAGGGAAATGAAGAGGTGGGGTGGGTGTGGAAGCCTAGGGGGAGGGGGTGGAGGGAGAGGCTGGGGAAAGGGAGAGATGATGTGGGGGTCATGAAATGGGTGAAGTGGTTTATGGAGCGGGGGGGTGGGAAGGTCTGTGATGGAGTGCGGGGGTGGTGTTCAAGTGTGAACAGGCATGGCATGGGGGATGTTATGGAGATGTGAAAGGACATGGGGAGAAAGAGGGGAAAGGGGTACAGAGGGAGCAGTCCATGGTGTCAAGTCCTGTGTGGGAAAATTGAGGGAATTATTGACAGAAAGGGATGGTGAGGGTTAAAGGGGTAGTGGGAGCTGGTAGGGTGGGAGGGTGAGGGCCCTGTGATGATGGCTGAAGGGGCGCTGAGGGTTGTTGGAGGGGGCATGGAAGTAAAGCTGGATTCTGTGGGGTCTGCAGGATGAGGGGCATATCTATTGTTATGGGGTGAGTACCTCTGGAAGGTAGAGGATGTGGACATTCACCTGCACAGGAAGGAGGGTGATGGGGGAGAGTTGTTGGGTGACTGAAGGGAGGTCTAAAGTCACACCAGCAGGATCAATGGTTATAGGGGACATTGTAGGGTGGCTGAGTTGTACTATTAATGATAGAGTTGATCTGCAGACACTTGTTGGGTGGAAAACATTAAGTTTATTCACAATGTACTCAGCAGCAACTGCACAACTACACATGTGCTTTCAACTCCAACTCTATCTCTCATTGACTGTGGAGGTAGCCCACGCTACTCTGGTATTGGTTACTACAGGTCATGTGATCTCTCCTAACGAGTATTATTCTTAAAGGTACATTACTGTAAATAAAACCATAATTACTACATTCCTCCCCCTTTAACTCGGCTATACATATTATATTTACAAGTACAAATTTTTCAAGACAACATAACATTTACACTGGGTAAGGAATTTACAAGTTCAGTCTTTCACATGGTTTCCTGGTACATGTGGGACATCGCAGCTCCACAATTTCAGATTCTTTGTCAGGAACCTCCTTTTCTGGAGTTGCCTGAACATCAGGTGCTTCAGTGGGCACTTGCAGTCCTGTATTCTCAACTCTTACAGGAACGTCAGACCTGTCAATCCTGGGATGAGTCTCATCAACAAGGAAATGTGGTCACTGGTGGAACCATATCTTGATAATTTGTCTCTCTCTTCCTTAAATGGTCCACATGTTTATGGATGATCCGGCCTTCCACCTCCATGTGGTAAGATAGAGGTCCAGTCACCGCACTTATTTCACCTGGTAATCACTTTAGTTCTTCCCCGAAGCTTTTCACGTATACAGGCTCTTCTACAGTAAATTTCCTCTCAAGACTATGCCAGTCGTGTCTAGTTTTCTGGCTTCCCTGACTCCTTTTCACCTTCCCCTCTAAGTTCGACATTATTAAGCTCAATCTCATTCAACAGTAACTCTGCAGGTGTGGCACCTGTTGTATGAGGGGTGGTCCTGTAATGAAAAATAATGCATGCTAGCTTGGTTGCCAAGGAGTTAGCTTTCTCATGCCTGCCTTGAATGTTTGAACTACCCTTTCGGCTAGTCTGAGGAAGGGTGGTATAGTGCAGTGTTCACATGAGTGATACCGTTGAGGCTGACAAACCATTGAAATTCATCACTCGTAATTGTCGTGCAGTTATTGGAAATTACTACTTCTAATAGTCTGTGAATGGCAAAACTCTGATGTAGTTTCTCAATTGTAGCGCCCGACGTTGGTGATTTCACCTCATGTACGTCCGACCATTTTGAATGGGCATCAACAATGAGCAGAAACATTGTTTCCAGGAAAGGTCCAATGTAGTCAAACTGTTACTGCACCCAGGGTCTACCTGGCCACTCCCATGGGTGTAATGGAGCTGTCACTGGCAACTTTTGCAGTTGCTGGCATTGCACATGGCGCTTTACTAAACACTCTATTTCGCCATCCATCCCTGGCCACCATAGATAGTTGCATGCTATGGTTACAGTCTATGGTCCTAGTGCTGGAAAATGGGGTTAGAATAGTTAGGTGCTTGTTTGACCGGTGCAGACTCGATGGGCCGAAGGGCCTTTTTCTGTGCTGTAGACCTCTATGGCTCTATGACTCTTCATTTGGGATATTCCTGAATGGTCTCTGTGTAATTCAACTAAAAATGCTCCGTTCCCTTTGGAAGAAACATCACTCGTGCACCCCATAATAGGATGTCATCCTGGCTGGTTATTTCATGCCTTCTGTTGAAGTATGGTTTCATTTCATCAGATAGGGACTCCTGAGATGAACCAAGCAGCACTTGTTCTCATACTTGAGATAGGACTGGGTCCTGATTTGTCCAGTCTCTGATCTGTCGAGCACATACCGGAGAGGAATCTAAGAAATATAACAGTAAAACAAGTTCCTGTGGAACTGGGGTGTGCTCATCATTTTTTTGGAAATTTTTTTGCAAACAACTAAGGGTGTTGGCACTTGTGATTCGATTGCCAGACCTATGTACGAAAGTGTACTCAAATGCTGCCAGAATTAAGGCCCATCCTTGCTGAGGCTATGGATGGTAGAGCTTTTTCCTCACTAAACAAACCTAACAGTGGTTTGTGGTCTGAAATGATTGTAAAATGGCGGCCGTGTATGTACTGGTGAAATTTCTTGACACCAAAGATGATGGACAGGCCTTATTTTTCCACCTGTGTGTCTTCCTTTTCCGCCGTGGTGAGCGTCCTTGGTATGTGACCTATTGGCCGTTCCATGTCATCATCCATCTGATGGTATAGAGCTGTTCCCACTCCGTAGGGAGATGTGTCACATGTCAGCACCAATTCTTTCGTCTGGACATAATGCTCTAATAGATTGGACGAGTGCAACAATTGTTTCACCTTTATGAAAGCTTCTTTCTGGGGCGCCTTCCAAGACCAACGTTGGTTCTTTTTGAGCCAAGAATGCAGGGCGGCCAGCATTGTAGACAAACTGGGTAAGAACCGGCCATAATAGTTGATCATTCCTAGGAATGGTATGAGCTCTGAGGTATTCTTTGGTGGAAGTGCCTCTCTTATGGCTCTCACTTTCTCCTCAACTGGATGGAGGCCCTGTAAATCTACCCAGTGACCCAATAGATTACCTCCCTCGCTTAGAACGTGCACCTTTCTTTTTTTTACACACACTGCAACTTGCAAGAAATGTTTTAAGACTTCTTCCAAGTTTATCAACTGCTCTTTTTCAGTGAATCCTGTCACCAATACATTATCTAAATAGACTACAATCTGGGGCAGTCCATGCAGTAAGCTTTCCATTGTTCTCTGAAAGATGGCACCAGCTGAGGAGACACTGAAAGGCAATCATATACATTGGTACAAATCTTTGTGGGTATTAATTGTGACAATTGTGATTAATTGTGCGGGAAGCATTATCCCATTCTAGTTGTTGATAAGCATGACTCATGTCTAGCTTTGTGTACATTGTCCCTCCTGCCAGCTTGGCATACGGGTCTTCAATTTTTGGAATGGGGTACCTGTCCAGTATGATTACTTTGTTAACCGTCTGTTTGTAGTCCCCACAAATTAGGACGCTTTAGTCGGGTTAAAGGATGGGGACTATTGGTGCTGTCCATTCTGAGAACTGAACAGCTTGCATAATGCACTGTTTCTCTAGCCTGTTCAGCTCTGTGTTGACTTTTCCCCTCAGGGCATATGGCACCGGTCTCGCCTTCATGAAGCGAGGGGTTGCTTCTGGATCCACATAAATCTTGGCCTGCAGGCCCTGGATTTTTCCCAGTTCATCCTGGAAGACGGTGGCATACTTTTTAAGTAGTTCTGGTAGCCCACTGGCTCTCAACTGAAAAATTTTGGACCATTCTAACTTGATCTCCTTTAGCTAATTTCGCCCCAGGAGACTTGGCCCTTCACCTGCTATCACCATCATGGGTAGCTGTGCCGATTGGCTTCCATAATGGAGAGTTATTCTGCTTATGCCTTTCACTTGAATGTCTTCACCCATATAATTTTTTAATTTGGCTGCTGTTCGTTCCAAGCTGAATTGACGGTCACCATTATTTAAATATCTGAAAGTAAGTTCCCCAATTACTGTAGTGGAAGCTCCCAGGTCTACTTCCATTTTAACAGGTTTGCCATTTACTTTCACTGTGATAAATATTGGTTCTGTCTTTCAAACTTGCAGATTAAACAACAAGTAAATATCAGAATGTGTTGTTTCAGGCTCTTCTACACTGTAGCTTCCATTGGGCCTTTTCTTTTGTTTACAAGCCTGCTTGAATCTTTCCCTGCCTTGCCTCATTATAAGTCCATTTCTGTGACAATAGTAGCATTCGATTTTTTTAAACTGCCAATCACTAAAAGACTTTATTTTTCTTTATTCTTCAGCTAACAGAGGCTGCTTCCCGCTTCTCAGCAGAGTCGTGCTTCTTCCCGCCACTTTCGGCTGAGGTTTCCCACCCAGTGTGGAGGATGATGCCATTTTCCGCACCCTGTATTGCTTTTGAATCTCTTACAGTGCTTCCCATGGCTAGCGCTATCTCTAGCACTTTCTTGAAATTCAGATTCATTTGGGACAATAATCTTTTCTGAATCTTTTCCTCTTTCACACCACACACTAAACGGTCTCTGAGCATGTAATTCAGAGTCCTACCGAACTTACAATGTTCCGCTAACTGCTTCAAATTTGCCAAGTAGCATGCAATTGTTTCACCCAGGGCTCTATTTCTCGAATTAAACCTGAACATCTGCATTGTGACTGAGGGCTTTGGGTTGAAAGGGACCCTTCACGAGGTCCACCAATTCATCAAAATTCTTTGAATCTGGGGCACTGGGTGTCATCAAACTTAGAATCAAACTGTAGGTTTGCTCCCAAAAGTACTCAAGAGGATCGTTCGGCTGCTTCTTCTCTTCCCCTGTAATCTTGTTCGCTTGAAAAATGAACGTGAGGCATTCTATATATTGAGACCAAGGGTCTGTGGCTGGTTCAAAAGGGTCAATTCTCCCAAATTGTGGCATTTTGAGAGAGGATAATGTCTTCAATTCTAACGGAGCTTGCTTTTTACAATCACTGGGTGAGGTACAGCGCCTATTTCTTTCTAACTTTATTTCTTCTGTTCAACCCTGTTTTATCCTCATCACCAGTTTGTTGTAGGGTGGCTGAGTTGTACTATTAATGATAGAGTTGATCTGCAGTCACTTCTTGGGTGGAAAACATAAGTCTATTCACAATGTATTCAGCAGCAACTACACTTATGCTTTCAACTCCAACACTATTTCTACACTGACTACGGAGGTAGCCTGCGTTATTCTCCTATTGGTTACTACAGATCATGTGATCTCTCCTAACAAGTATTACTCTTAAAGGTACATTACACGCTAAATAAAACCATAATTAATACAGGTGGGAAGGTGTGGGGAGGTTGGATGCTGTTGGTCTCAAGCTGAAAAGTCACACACACCATAGCTGCTTGCAACTATCTAGAGCCTCGAAGTGGAGGTCTCTAGATGCTGCATGGGAGTTGGGTCATCGGATGTGGGCAGGTCAGCTCAACTGGACAACTGAAGGAGAACCCCAGCACATAGTACTGACAATGCTAAGGTGTTTCAACAGACGAGCATGTGAAGGGTAAAGGCTCAGCGTATGCAGGAGGTTTCTTGCACATGGCTCGCAAGGGCCCTGGCAAAGAACTTTGTCTCCCTGCACATGCATGATTCCAGGGGACATAGACCCAACCTGAGGTGTCCCCTGAAGGTGGGGGGGGGATGAGGGGGCGTACAGCCTTAACAACTACAAATTACAGTTAAACCACATTGAACTTCATTAAAGTGCAGGTATAGTCTATTTACAAAACTGTAAGCACATTAACAATTAAACTGCACCCATGCAACCACATGTGAAATCATAACTTCTTAATCTTTCGTCCCCTACCACTTCTTCTAGGTGCTTCCCTGGCATCCACAGCAGGGGTAGAGGCAGCCTTCTGATCTGTTTGCTCTGTTGTCTTCAATAACCTTGGTGGCTGTCCTATGGAGACCCGAGTCCTGGAGGGCCCGGGCTTACTTTGGCACTCCTGCTGTGGGGCAGCTGTTCCATCTGCGGTCACAGAGGACAAAGCTGAAGGGGTAGCAAGCAAGGAGAGTTCGGAAGGGCCGGACCTCCTCAGAGAGTTCTGAGTGGAGGCCCCAGTGGCGTCTAACAGCTGCTCCTGCTCCCTTTGGGTGCCTGAGGGCCCCTTCCTGACTCCTTGAGGAGAAGGGGCACCTGGAGGGAGGTCAAGGTGCCCCGTTCCCCTCTCACATAGCCCAACAAGATCTCACCCATGGCTACAGCGATGGAGTACAGGTCTGAGCGCATCTCTGACAGAAACTTGGCGTTCTGCTGGATGGGGTTCTCCATGGCGTTTGCCACCCTCCCCATGGAGACTTCCATGTGTGCACAGGGCAGAACTATCTCATCAGAGAGCAGGTGGACAGACTCCTCCACCTCATGTGCCACTCTGTTGAGGGCCTCTGCCTAATGTTTCCCCGCCTCTTGCTGCATATCCAGCATCTCGTGCAGTGCCGATCCCAGAGGCTTGTCATCCACTCAGATGTCACAAATGCCTCTTCCCCAGCAGTCCTTCGAGTGCTGGTGAGGGTGGCTGACTCCACCTCCTCCACCCGCTGAGCTCTCCATCTGCACAGGCTCAGTCCAGTTCCTCCCTTGCTAGCTTTGTTGCCAGCTCCTCGAATTCTGTAAGGTTCCTCAGTAAGGGTGCCACAGGGCTCGGTCCTTGGGCCCCAACTATTTACAATCTATATTAATGACTTGGATTCAGGGATAGATGGTACTATAGCTAAATTTGCAGATGACATCAAAATAGGTAGGAACGTAAGTTGCAATGAAGAAATAAGAAATTTACAAATGGATATGGACAAGTTAGGTGAATGGGCCAAAATTTGGCAGATGGAGTTTAACGTGGATAAGTATGAGGTTATCCATTTTGGTTGGAAGAATAAAAAGGCGATTTATTATTTAAATGGAGAGAAACTTCAGAATGCTTCAGTGCAGAGAGATCTGGGTGTCCTTGTGCATGAATCACTGAAAGCTAGTATGCAGGTACAGCAGGTAATAAGGAAGGCAAATGGAATTTTGGCATTCATTGCTAAAGGAATAGAGTATAAAAATAGGGAAGTGTTGTTGCAACTGTACAAGGCATTGGTGAGACCGCACCTGGAGTACTGTGCACAGTTTTGGTCCCCTTACTTGAGGAAGAATGTAGTTGCACTGGAGGCGGTTCAGAGGAGGTTCACTAGATTGATTCCAGAGATGTGGGACTTGTCTTATGAGGAGAGATTGAGCAGTTTAGGCCTATACTCGCTCGAGTTTAGAAAGATGAGAGGAGATCTGATTGAGGTAAATAAGATGCTAAAGGGGATAGACAAAGTAAATGTAGAATGGATGTTTCCCCTTCTAGGGCATTCTAGAATGAGAGGTCATAGTTTTAGGCTAAGGGGTGGTAGATTTAAATCAGAGATGAGGAGGGTCATGAATCTGTGGAATTCACTACCTCAGAGTGCAGTAGATGCCGGGCTGCTGAATAAATTTAAGGAGGAGATAGACAGATTTTTAATTAGTAATGGGTTGAAAGGTTATGGGGAGAGGGCGGGAAATTGGAGTTGAGGCCGAAATGAGATCAACCATGATCGTAATGAATGGCGGGGCAGGCTCGAGGGGCTGAATTGCCTACTCCTGCTCCTAGTTATTATGTTATGTTCTTATGTTCAGGCGGGCCCTTCCCCACCTTCTCTCTCTCTCTCCTGTTGTGCCGTAAGTTTTCCTGTGCAAAGAGAGATGGGGTTGAGAGCAATTGGGTTTCAGGTATCTTTCTCTTGCTTTCAC
This sequence comes from Cetorhinus maximus, assembly GCF_964194155.1. Classification (NCBI taxonomy): domain Eukaryota; kingdom Metazoa; phylum Chordata; class Chondrichthyes; order Lamniformes; family Cetorhinidae; genus Cetorhinus; species Cetorhinus maximus. The sequence continues at coordinate 65,644,202 of NC_135897.1, read as the reverse complement.
TCTTACAAATAACTCACTTGATTGTGTGCCATGTGATTGATGCACTGCAGGTTGCTCACTAACCTTCCATGGCGGCATGTCTTGCTGGTTCCCTCAATGTCTAACCCTCTTCCCTCACATCTGAGCTCTCTGTGTGGAAGGGTCAGGGACCCATAATAGCCTCTCCACCTCCAGACTAGATGGATTACAGTGGGGCTATGAGGCATCACCATATCATGTTAATAGCTCTTATATGCATGAGCTGCACGGATGGTGCCTTTGCCACAGAGACCCATGTTCCCTATACCATTCAGTGAGGTGAATGTGAGCAGTTGAGGTTCACATATCCTGGCGGCATATTCATCCATTTCTGGCACTGCAAGGCAGTCCTCCAGTGGAGGCCATGGGTACTGACCACCCTGGCGATTTCCTTCCATGCAGAGTCGGTTACATGGCTCGGCCTCCTCCTTCCGTCCTCGGGCTACAGGACGCCCTTCCTGGCCTCCACTGCATTGAGCAGAACATCGAGGCAAGCGTCGCTGAATCTGGGGGCTGGAGGTCCTTGGAATTGCCAGGCCATCGCCTCCTTCCACAGGGGTTTCGCGATAAAGAAGTTAATGTCCAGGCACCTTTTAAATATGATGCCTGGATATGACAGTGAGGCACGCGCCACCCAGCCTGTCACATCACACAATACATTGGGACAACCCCACCTGCATTTAATGAGCCCAGGATCGCGAGATTTGGCGTGAATTCCCACCATGAAGCATGGTGGGAAACACTCCTGGTTCCTACCCCCGCTACAGGACTTAGGTCCGGAATGGAAAATCCCACCCTGAGAATTAGTGAATTATGACAGCAGATCCTGTTAGGGACTGGGGATAGTTGGGGAACTGGGTAGGGGGTGGATGCAGTTAATGATCTTTAGGGGATGGGGGCCAGTTGATGTTTGTTAGGGGGCTGAGGGCTTCTTCTCAGTTGTATAGGTTGCAGTCCAATTATATCTGCCGGGATGTAACAGTAAAAAATGGACAAGAGGTGAAAGACAGGTAGTGTTACCCACAAAGCACAGTATCAGTGATGAGAAGCAAAGTATTGAAATTTGTCTTGCCAGTGCCAGTACACTTGCTTAAATCACTCGTAAGATTACAACTGCTGACTCAACATGCGAATCTCAGCCTGTGAAGTGAAACATGGACACCAAGCACAAAGCAGAATTTACATCAAAGAGGTGTAAATATGACAAAAAGTAAAATGAAATGGCATTTACTCGGTCTGGAGCCACTGAATACCCTCAGCTGCAGTGTGTTGTAAGTGGTGAAGTCCTGTCAAACAAGCCTAAAGCCATCTCTTCTCTGCAGATGTTTTGAAACAAAACATGAACAAGGAAAGGCCAAACTGCCAAAAAAAATGTAAAGTGGATGCGGGTGCAACTAATGGTGAGCAAGCCATTTTTGCACTCTGTTGCTGTTGATGACAATATTAAGCCCTTAAAGCTTCGTGCTTAGTGAGTTGTGGAGTTGCAAAGTCGGGAAAACCCCACACCATAGCAGAGGAACTAATACTGTGGCTGGAGATATGGTAAGCACCATGTTTGGAGAGAAGGCCCAAAAATTAATTCAGTTAGTGCTAATTTCAAACAACACAGTATCACATTGAATTAATCATATGGCCAATGATGTCCTAACTCAATTAATGAACTGGGTGTCTAGCAGTCAGTACTTGATTCTGCAGCTGATTGAATCCACAGGTGTAGCAGACTTAGCTCACTTCTATTGTATGTGAGGTATATTTACGATGGTGTAATACTGGACGACATTTTATTTTGCCAGACATTGCCTAGCACAACAACAGATAAAGGGATTTTCTGGTTGCTTGATAACTTCATAAATCAACATGAAATTGTCTGGTCACAATGTATTGGCATCTCCACCAATGCAGAAAAGTCAATAACTGGTTGGCATGGTTCAGTAGTGATGTTTGTCAGCGCAGTTGCTCCTAATATGACGTGGGTCCATTGCAGTACACGTAGGGAAGTACTCCTGTCAGAAACATGCCTAGCAATTTGAAAGAGATTCTAGGCAAAGCAGTCAACATGGTAAACCTTATGAAAGCCAAGCTCTTGAAATCCAGAATATTTTCCATTCTATGTAATGAGATGGGAATGAGCACCTCAATCTGTTGCTCCATAGGGAGGTTCGATGGCTATCATCTAGCAAGGTCTTGGCACATTTCTTTGAACTTCACTCTGATCAAGTTATTCTTTACAGACCACCCATTCCTAATCTCTCACTATCTGCATGACATGGCCTGGCTCTCATGGCTGGACTATTTGTCAGCTGTATTCTCTCACTTGAAGGCAATATGTCCAGGACTTCAAGGGCTGAGTGCAACTGTCATCAATGTCAAGGACAAAATCGAGACAATAATAAAAAAGCTGGAATTCTGGGCTTGCTTTGTGGAGGCAAACCACACTGTAATTTTCTCAAATGTACATCAATTCCTGACAATTAATTAACTAGGTTGTAGGAACATTGCTGCTGCCCATGAGGCTTTCTGCACCCTGACTATTTTTAGTCGGAGCTTCTGATCCTGGCTGCAGCAGAAATGGGCCAGGACAGACTCTCCAGGGCACATCCGGTGAGTGTCGAAGGAGATGGGTGAAGGAAGCACATGTCCCCTTTTTACGACAGTAGCTGCCCTTTTTAGGTAAGTTTTTAAAGGTCTCAATTCTTTCAATGAGTGAGTGGGTTAGTGAGTGGGTGAGTGGGTGGGTGGATGAGTGAGTAGGTGAATGAGTGAGTGGGTGAGAGGGTGGTGGGTGAGTGGATGAGTGAGTGGGTGAATGAGTGAGTGGGTGCATGCATGTGTGGGTGAATGGGTGAGTGAGTAATTGGGTGGGTGAGTGAGTGAGTGAGTGGGTGAGTGAGCGAGTGGATAGTCAGGTTGGGGCAGTTGGGTTAATGGGGTAGTCGGATCAGATTGGGAGTAGTGGGAAGGGTTGGGTCTGGCAGGTAGTCGGGTCAGGTCTGGAGGGTAGTCAGGCTGGGTTGGGGATGCAGTCGTGTCGGGTGGGTAGTTGGGTCAGGTCAGGTGGGTAGTTGGGTCAGGTCAGGTGGGTAGCTGATCAGGTTGGGGTGATCAGGGGGGTGTCAGTTGTGGTGCTCAGTTCAGTTAGTAGTTGCTTCATGTGTGATTCAAAGTATCATTATGCAGTGAATTGACCAGAAGGGAGAGGCAGAGTCCTCAAAATGAAATGGTGAAGAAAAATCTGAGGAAGTGGATTGTGATAATGATGAATTTGAATAAGTTATACTGGTCACAAGGCATTTTCATCCTGTGAATGAATGTGATATTTGCGGACTCCTTTAACAGTGCAATGCTAGATAGTGCTCGCATTTTGACCATTTGTGGAACAGATGGACTAACATGTTATTTTTATTCACTAAGTAGTGGGGTTTTTTGAAAGGGTAAGGATTATAAAAGTACTACTTGCTTTAGGTTTGTGATTACAAGAATTGAAGTCACTAAAGCGAATTATAATTCCAAGCACAGATGTAGTCTCTAGTGGGATACCAATGCTCCCATGGGAAAGGCACAAAAGAAATTTGGCATGGACCATGATAAGGGAATTATTTTGGGCAAGTCAGCAAGTGGATCTGCAGATTACCCAGTCAGGACATAAGTGTATCCCTTAATAAAACCTGATATTTCTCAGGGCATTAGACAAGTATTAACTGTATCAGATGATAAGAATCAGAGAAGGACAAACCAAACTGGCTCAAAAATACATACACAAACTGCTCACCTCACTCATCAAAGGTTAAAAATCCTACTAAAAGATGCGATGAAAAGTATACAAGTATACAAACTTAATTCTTTTTTGCTATTTTTAAAATGGACTTTCTGCTGAACCAAAAAGATAGCTGCTACAAGCGACATGACCATAGGATTGGTCCTTTGTTCTGGAAACTACCAACAGGACTTAGAAGGACAAAATAATCCTTCTCTCATCATCATGAAATCTCACACCTAATTGTAAGGGCATTATAATCACAAAACCAGGGGACTCGCAAATTGAAACTCATTATTCCTGCAAAGTTGTTATCAGACCCATCTCATACCTGGGACTGTCCAGATCCATTTCAAAAGGGAACCATTGAGGGGCCAATGGACATCATTTGCATCTCATTAAGCTTACCCCTCTAGTGGAGTTGGAGGGTCTGCCTAGACAATGGCTACCCGTAACAAGAACCTCAATATGGATGGTAACTCTCAAAATCTAATGGCTGGGACATTATCAGTCCTGAAACCAAAAGCCAGTTCCAGACAATAGATACTTTTGACATAATTGTGGAGAAAGAAGGTCCCATGACTCAAGTGACTATTTTGAAATCTCTATGTTCCTTTCAGAATTGAGAAACCCCCAGACTGCTGTTTTAATATCAGCTGGAAGGAGCACCAGCAGACCTGTCGCTGAAGCGAGCAGCCAGCTATCATCCCTCAACTCCTTGAAGACTGTTTGATATTTAAAAGTCTCTGATCATTGCCTGTCAAGAGGTTTAAGCACAGAAACTCCATTGTGCCTCATCATCATTTGCTTCAAGGATTCTTGTGTTGTTATCTCCAACCAGAAACTCATCTGGACTGAACTCTGCCATGAAGTTGTAAATCTTCCTCTTTTCCATCCCTTCTTACTGTATGTGTGTGTGTGTGTGTGTGTGTGTGTGTGTGAGGTTATGAACACTCCTCCCCTGCCATCCCCACCCCCAGTTTCAATGTGAATAAACTAACCTTCTGAGTTAATCATAACATGAGTTTGCTGCAAGTGATTATTTAATTGGATCACACAAACTGAGGGATTGGGGAAACATGTCATGGCATACTTGAAAAATAATTCAAAAATGTTTCTGCTTACGGACAGACCAGAGAGGATACAGAAGTTTGGTTTCCCTCTCTCCTGTCCATAACAATTAGCATTTATCATTCCCTATGTCTATCCTATCAAACTCTTTCATAACCTTAATGATCTCTATCAGGTTACCCTCAGCCATCTCTTTTCAATTCAATCTTCACTGAAGTGTATAGCCTCTCAATTTTGGTATCAGTCTTGTGAATAATTTCCTCACCTTCCCCCATGCTTCTATTATTGTTTGTAAAACACAGAGATCAAAATTGTACACAGCATTCTTACGTATGGCCTTACCAAGTTTTCATACAAATTTAACACAACTCCTCTGCTTTCCAGCTGTGTCACTCTAGAAATGAACCAAGACCCTGTTCCGAGCTGTTTAGATCTGAGGCAAGCAAATAGATCAATATTTTCATGAATGGACATATGGTGTATCATAAACCAGCCTGCATAACTAGTGGTAATGATGATGAAATTATTAGTGTTGCGATCATTGTTCCACTGAAACTGCAGTTGTACAGAATAGAGTGGAAATCCAGAAGTTGCTGTCAGTGATTCTATGCTTCTCCAGAGAATGCACTGTTGAGGCACCCCCAGCCTACAATGGGTTATCTATGCATTGGTAAAAACATCCACTCTTTCGCTTTTAGTCTTGCTGTAGAACCCAAGAAAAAGTTGCACCTTGTTCACTGAGATGTAAAGGCATGATAACTCCATTGCCAGTTTACTGCTAAACACCCTCACTGGCCCTAAAAGGCTGATTTTATATTTGTGGAATAAAAACTTTCTCCATTATGATAAAATTCCATATATTTTTTAAATAACCTTTTTATAGAAGTTTGTTTATATTGATATTTTAGCTTTGATCTAAATCCAACGTAGTCATTTGTTTTACTATCTGAAAAATTATATTAAAAGGGAAGGTAAAGTGTTTTTATCTTCCTGGTTTCCTGGCTGTGAGAATAATTGAATGTGATTGGTTGCTTACCCTGCTTGCTGACAACCCTGCTACTTCACATCTAGAAATCCTATTAACTTGGCACCACATTTAAACTGTGATTGGGAAAGGGAAAGTCCGTGCCATGTAGATTGCTAGATCATCGTGGCCAGATTTCTTTAAATCAGTGGTGAGCACTGTAGTTTCACCATTGACCAAAACATCTGGGCTATTAATTTGCATCTTAACTTGCAAGGTACATCATATCAAAACCTCTTTGATAAGAAAAAACAAGAAACAAAAAACAAGTTGATCAACAGGCAGTCAGGCAGCATACGCAGAGAGAAAAACAAACGTTTCAGGTCCATGACCTTATGTCAGAACTGAAAATGTTAGAAATTAACTGGTTTTTAAGTAAGTACAGAGGCAGGGAGAGTGGGGGAGGGCAGTTAGAACAAAAGAAATGTAAAACTAGGAAATAAAAGCAAATTACCCGTGGATGCTGGAGATCTGAAAGAAAAAGAGACAACACTGGAAAAACAGGTTTGGCAGCATCTGTGGAGAGACAAACAGAGTTAATGTTTCACACCAATATAGCTCCTGTTCAGAACTGACTTCCCAAGAAGAGTCATATTGGATCGAAACGTTAACTCTGTTTCTCCCTCCACAGATGCTGCCAGACCTGCTGAGTTTTTCCAGCACTTTCTGTTTTTACATAAGCGGGGTAGTTTTATTGCAGCTGTACAGGGCCTTGGTGAGGCCACATCTGGAGTACATCGTACAGTTTTGCCTCTTTATTTGGAAAAGGATATAATTACACCAGAAGCAGTTCAGAGAAGTTCACTGGGCTCATTCCTGGGGTGAAGGGCTTATCTTATGAAGAAAGTTGAAGAGGTGGGCGTATACCTATTGGAGTTTAGAAGAGTGAGAGGTGATCTTATTGAAACATATAAGATCCTGAGTGGAATTGATAGGGTAAATAATGGGAGGATGTTTCCTCTTGTGGGGGAGACTAGGACTAGCGGACACAATTTAAGAATAAGAGGTCTCCCTTTCAAAATGGAGTTGAGGAGAATTTTTTTCTCTCACAGCGTTGTTAGTCTGTGGAATTCTCTTCCTCAGAAAGCAGTGGAGGCTGGGTTATTGAATTTATTCAAGGCTGAGTTAGATGGATTTTTGATAAACAAGGGAGTCAAGGGTTATGGGGCAGCAGACAGGAAGGTGGAGCTGAGACCACAACCAGATCAGCCATGAAAATGGTGGAGCAAGCTCGAAGGGACAAATGGCCTACTCCTGCTCCTAATTCCTATGCTCCTATGAAAGGTCTGTCATAGGGTGTAAGGCAGAGAGACTAAATGGCAGAAGAGATGATGGTGCAAGACAAAAGGAGATGGTAATGTGTCAAGAAAAGAAACAAATGATGTGTTTATAGGAGGTGTAAATTGGAAAAACAGAATCATTACTAGGGTTGGACTTTTGGGATCCAGGGAGACTGGAATGGAGGTGAGCAGGGGTCCAAAACGCTGGAGTGGATGGCATGCTGGTTTCCTGACACTGTTCCTGGCACCAGCCACGTTCACTAGGGTAGGTGGAGGACAGGCCCATGATCCTGCCCAATCTATGATTAAAGCTAATTGAGATGGCTAAAGAGCTCATTAAGAGTTCATTAATGGTGGATGTTGTGATTGTCGCAGGGGTGCACAGATTGCATGCGTTTTCTGGGGCAGACCAGGTGAAGAGAGATGGGTACACAGTAGGAAACCAGTCATAGCTGCGCCAGAGAACTAGCTCGACCCCAAAAAAGGATAAACAGCACAGACCAACAGAACTTGACCATTGAGAAATACATAGGACTACATAGAATATATGGCACAGAAACAGGCCATTCGGTCCAACCAGCCCATGCTGTTGTTTATGCTCTGCTCAAGCCTCCTCCCATGTTTCCTCATCTAAATCTATCAGCCTAAACTTCCATTCCCTTCTCCCACTATGCTTGTCTAGTTTCCCTGTAAATGTATCTGTATTATTTGCTTCATTCACTCCCTATGTTTCACCACTTTTTGGGTGAGGAAGTCTCTTCTGACTTGCCTATTGAATGTCTTGGTGACTATCTTATATTGCTGGCTTCTAGTTATGCTCTTTCCCACAAGAGGAAACATTCTCTCTGGATCTACTCTATCAAAGCCTCTCATAATTTTAAAGACCTCTATTAGGACAACCCTCAGCTTTCTTTTTTCAAGAGAAAAGAAACCCAGCCTGTCAATCCTTTCCTGATATGCGTACCCACGCATTTCTGGTGTTATCCTTGTAAATCTTCTCTGCACCTCCTCTAGAACCTCTTTTTATAATATGGCAACCAGGACTGCTGGCCGTACTCCAAGTGTGGTCTAATCAAGATAAAGGCAAAATACTGCGGATGCTGGAAATCTGAAACAAAAACAAAAAATGCTGGAAAAGCTCAGCAGGTCCGGCAGCATCCGTGGAGAGAAAGATAGAGTCAACGTTTCGAGTCCGTATGACTCTTCTTCAGAGCTTGATTATGGCTCTGAAGAAGAGTCATGCGGACTCGAAACGTTGACTCTGTCTTTCTCTCCACGGATGCTGTCAGACCTGCTGAGCTTTTCCAGCATTTTTTGTTTATGTTGTGGTCTAATCGAGGTTTGATACAGGTTTAGTGTAACTTTCCTACTTTTCAATTCTAGCCCTCTAGAAATAAAGCCTAGTGTTTGGTTTGCTTTTTTATAGCTTTGCTAACCTATGTTGTAACTTTTAGTGATTGGTGTATTTGTACTCTGAGATCCCTTTGTTCCTCTACCCCACCTGGACTTGAACCTTCCAAGTAATCCGTGACCTCTCTATTCTTCCGACCAAAATATACTATGTCACATATATCTGTATTGAACTTCATTTGTCAATTATTTGCCCATTCTGCAAATTTATTAATGTCCTCCTATAATTTGTTGCAGTCCTCCTCAGTGTTGACTATCACCCCCCAATTTATTGTCATCTGCAAATATAGAAATTGTGCTTTTGATTCCAAAGTCCAAATTGTTAATGTAAATTGTGAAATAGGTGCAGCCCAGGTGGCAGGGAAAGTAGGTATTAAGCACCTACTTCCGATAACCTTTCACCCTGTATGCATGCATCCTGTGATGGCAATGTGCAGTGCCTACATGCACTCCAAGTGCTGCTACATATGGCTCTCTGTGAGGTTGGCCACTCTCTCAATGGAGGAGCTAATGTGCTCAAAGCCCTGAGACATTGTGGTGCACATTAGCTGGATGGACTTCTCAATTCTCAGTCCATTACCCCACATTGTTTCAGGGAACTCTGACATCTGGGAACATATCTGTTGCTGCTAGTCTAGGTAGAGCCTCCTTTCCAGTGACTCTTGAGGTGCAGCATCTGTGTCCAGCTGAGCACAACTGTCTGTCCTTGCCCCTGTGAGGGGACGTGCCCACTGCTCCCTCTGCCTATGGCACCTCCTACTGTACATTAGTGCTGTGCTGCACACCCAGTGCCATCCTGTCTAATTGCATGCAATGATCCACCCAGGTGACTGTATCTGCATTGCGGAACGATGCGATAGTAAGGTGTAACAGTGCTTCTTTGTAACTTTGCTGATCATTTTAGCCCGGTGATGGTGAGAGAGAGGTTTCTTTGGGTCATGTCTACACCTGTGGGAGACACAAGTAGAGATCATGAGAGCTAGCCTTGGACAGCAGAAATTTCTACAGTGCTGAGGTTTTCCAATTCAACACAAGTGTTCGGCATACTGTCAGATTGGGTGTAACAATGTTAAAAATGCAGGCCCCTTTAAGAGTAAACCAGGACAAGCTTCAGAGTGAATTGAGAGCAGGTGATGCTCATTGAAGTCTGTACTTAAGATGCTGGGTCCCCCCCACCCCCCAGTAGTGGGGGTTTTACTTCTGGACAAGGAAAGGATCCAAAAGGGACGAGTAGAAACTAGCATTTGTACTGAACTATAGTTTAACAATAAAATATTTGTGATTCACAGAATGCCTTCTGCTGCCTGATTTGGTAAATGGACATCCACCTATTAAACAGGGTGGACCCCTTTAACCCTCTTAATGAGTGCATTACCCTCTGTAATTACCCTCCACATGAGTCCATCTCTCTGTGGCTGACTTCCTCATGGTCTGCGATTCTATTTCCATCGTTCCCTCCTCCATTGGTGGAATGATCTAAAGTTAGGGTATCTCATCACCTTCTTGAGTGCATTATGGATCCATTTCACCTGCAAAGACAAAGAGAGAGAAATAAAGAACTCCTGCCCACTGGCTGCTGATCCAATTCATTACAGGGTGCTGTCATGACAACAGGAAGCTGTGACTGAATGACATCAACTTACAACTTCACAAGTTAACCACAGACAAATTGAACTGTTTAAAGACCTGTTTTTGAAAAATACAAGGAAAAACACTGATCAAAAAATGTCTGCCACAAGCCACCTGATGTCTGATACTGTAAGTTTACCACTTCTCTGGAAATTTTCTATATGAATTGCACTGCAGACTTGTTGCGCAGAATTTCACACCTGGGTGTTGGCAAGGTCCACTTCAAACAGGGCCTATCTTGAAAGGAAGGCATTAAAAATGCAAAGTGCTGGACTTTGATCAGCTGTAGTTCTATCAACGGAACTGTTAATCATCCAGACACTCATCAAACATTCAAAATCCCTGTGGAGGAGGAAATAACCCCATCCCTGTTGATTTAGATCTTTTTTTTTATTCACAGGATGAGGGCTTCACTGGCTAGGCCAGGATTTATTGCCCATCCCTAATTGCCCTTGAGAAGTTGGTAATGAGCTGCCTTCTTGAACCGCTGCAGTCCATGTGCTATAGGTACACCCACAATGCTGTGAGGAAGGGAGTTCCAGGATTTTGACCCAGCGACAGTGAAGGAACAACAATATATTTCCAAATCAGAATGGTGAATGGCTTGGCGGGGAACTTCCAGCTGGTGGTGTTCCCACGTATCTACTGCCCTTGTACTTCTAGATGGGTAGCAGTCATGGGTTTGGAAGGTGCTGCCTAAGGAGCCTTGGTGAGTTTCTGCAGTGCATCTTGTAGATGGTACACACTGCTGCTACTGTTCGTTGGTGGTGGAGGGAGCGAATATTTGTGGAAGGGGTGCTCATCAAGCGGGCTGCTTTGCCCTGGATGATATCAAGCTTCTTGAATATTGTTGGAGCTGCACTCATCCAGGAAAATGGAGTGCATTCCATCACACTCCTGACTTGTGCCTTGTAGATGGTGGACAGGCTATATGGCTAGTCCAGTTCAGTTTCTATTTTTATATGGCTATGTGATGATTGATGATAGTCTTGGTAATGGTAACCATTAAAATATCTTTCAATTCCAGCTAGTCATGTTCAGTTTCTGGTCAATGGTCACAGAATCACAGAGTGCAGAAGAGGCCCTTCGGCCCATTGAGTCTGCACCGACACGTGAGAAATACCTGACCTACCTACCTCATCCCATTTGCCAGCACTTGGCCCATAGACTTGAATGTTATGACGTGCCAATTGCTCATCCAGGTACTTTTTGAAGGATGTGAGGCAACCCGCCTCCACCACCCTCCCAGGCAGCGCATTCCAGACCATCACCACCCTCTGGGTAAAAAAGTTTTTCCTCACATCCCCACTAAACCTCCTGCCCCTCACCTTGAACTTATGCCCCCTCTTGACTGACCCTTCAACTAAGGGGAACGGCTGCTCCCTGTCTACCCTGTCCATGCCCCTCATAATCTTGTACACCTCGATCAGGTCGCCCCTCATTCTTCTCTGCTCCAACAAAAACAACCCAAGTCTATCCAACCTCTCTTCATAACTCAAATGTTTCATCCCAGGCAACATCCTGGTGAATCTCCTCTGCACCCCCTCCAGTGCAATCACATCCTTCCTATAATGTGGCAGCCAGAACTGCACACAGCACTCCAACTGTGGCCTCACCAAGGTTCTATACAACTCCAACATGACCTCCCTACTTTTGTAATCTATGCCTCGATTGATAAAGGCAAGTGTCCCATATGCCTTTTTCACCACCCCACTAACATGCCCCTCTGCCTTCAGAGTTCTATGGACACACACGCCAAGGTCCCTTTGCTCCTCAGAACTTCCTAGTGTCATGCCATTCATTGAATATTTCCTTGTCAAATTACTCCTTCCAAAGTGTATCACCTCATACTTTTCAGGGTTAAATTACATCTGCCACTTATCTGCCCATTTGACCATCCCATCTATATCTTCCTATAGCTCAAGACACTCAACCTCACTGTTAACCACCCAGCCAATCTTTGTGTCATCCGCAAACTTACTAATCCTACCCCCCACATAGTCATCTATGTCGTTTATATAAATGATGAATAATAGGGGACCCAGCACAGATCCCTGTGGTATGCCACTGGACACTGGCTTCCAGTCACTAAAGCATCCTTCTGTCATGAACCTCTGTCTCCTACAACTAAGCCAATTTTGAATCCACCTTATCAAATTACTCTGTATCCCATGTGCATTTGCCTTCTTTATAAGTCTCCCATGTGGGACCTTGTCAAAGGCTTTGCTGAAATCCATACAAACTACATCATTTACACACCTGGTCACCTCCTCAAAAACCCCCAGGATGTTGATGGTGGGGGATTTAGTTATGGTAATGCCATTGAATGTCAAGGGGCGATGGTTAGATTTTCTCTTGTTGGAGATGGATATTGCCTGGCACTTGTGTGGTGCAAATGTTACTTCCCACTTGTCAGCCCAAGCCTGGATATTGTCTAGGTCTTGCTGCATTTGGACAAGGACTGCTTCATTATCTGAGGAGTCATGAATGGTGCTGAACGTTGTGCAACCATCGAACATTCTACTTCTGACCTTATGATGGAAAGAAAGTCATTGATGAAGTAGTTGAAGATGGTTGGTCCTAGGGCACCATCCAAAGGAACTCCTGCAGTGATGTCCTGGAACTGAGATGATTGACCTCCAACAACCACAACCATCTTCCTTTGTACTAGGTATGGCTCCAACCATGGAGACGTTTCCCCTGATACCCATTGACCCTGTTTTTATAGGGCTCCTTGATGCCATACTCCGCCAAATGCCACCTTGATGTCAAGGGCAGTAACTCTCACGTTACCTCTAGAGTTCAGCTGGAGATTTTCCATGTTTGAACCAAGGATTTAATGAGGTCAGAAGCTGAGTGACCCTGACGGAACCTAAACTGAGCGTCAGTGAGCAGGTTCTTGCTAAGCCAGTGCCATTTGATAGCACTGTTCATGACCCCGTCCATCACTTCACTGATGATAGAGACTAGACTGGTTGGCTTTGTCCTGCTTTTTGTATACAGGACATACCTGGGCAATTTTCCACAGAGTCACGTAGATGCCATGGCTAGGGGAGTGGCAAGTTTTGGAGCATATCTTCAGTACTATTGCTGGAATATTGTCAGGGCCCATAGCCTTTGCAGTTTCGGATGCCTTCAGCCATTTCTTTATATCACGTGGAGTGAATCGAGTTGGCTGAAGACTGGCATCTGTGATGCTGGGGACCTCTGGAGGAGGCCTAAATGGATCATCCACTTGGCACTTCTGGCTGAAGATTATTGCAAATGCTTCAGCCTTATCTTTTGTACTGATGTGCTGGGCTCCTCTATCATTGAGGATGGGGATATTTGTGGAGCCTCCTCCTTCAGTGAGTTGTTTAATTGTCCACCACCATTCATGACTGGATGTGGCAGGATTGCAGAGCTTAGATCTGGTCCGTTGGTTATGGAATTGCTTAGCTCTGTCTATCACTTGCTGCTTATGCTGTTTGGCACACAAGTAGTCCTGTGTTACAGCTTCACCAGGTTGATACCTCATTTTTAGGTATGCCGGTGCTGCTCCTGGCATGCCCTCCTGCACTCTTCATTGAGCCAGGGTTGATCCCCTGGCTTGGTGGTAATGGTAGCGTGGGAGATATGCCGGCTCATGAGGTTACAGATTGTGGTTGAGTATAATTCTGCTGCTGTTGATGGCCCACAGCACCTTATGGATGCCCAGTTTTGAGTTGCTAGATCTCTTTGACATCTATCCCATTTAGCACGTGGTAGTGCCACAACATGCTGGAGGGCGTTCTCAATGTAAAGAGAGGGCTTTGCCTCCACAAGGACTGTTCGGTGGTCAGTCCTACTGGTACATCTGTAACATGATGAAACTTATGTCAAGTAGGATTTTCCCTCTTGTTGGTTCATCACCAACTGCCACAGACCCAGACTAGTGGCTATATCCTTTAGGACCCGGCCAGCTTGGTCAGTAGTGGTGCCATTGAAGTCCCCCACCTAGAGTATATTCTATGCTCTTGCCACCCTCAGTGTTTCTGCCAATTGGTGTTCAACATGGAAGAGTACAAATTAATCAGCTGAGGGAGGGCAGTAGGTGGTAATCAGCAGGAGGTTTCCTTGCCCATGTTTGACTTGATGCCTTGAAACATCATGAGGTCTGGAGTCAATGTTGGGGACTTCCAGGGCAACTCCCTCCTGTCTGTATACCACTGTGCTACTGCCTCTGCTGAATCTGTCCTGCCGGTGAAACAGGACATACACAGGGATGGTGATGGTGGTGTCTGGGACATTGTCTCTAAGGTATGATTCCGTGAGTATGATTATGTCAGGCTGTTGCTTGACTGGTCTGTGGGACAGCTCTCCCAATTTTAGCACAAAGCCCTAGATGTTAGTAAGGAGGAATTTCAGGATTGACAGGTCTGGGTCTGTTGTCATTTCCAGTGCCTAGGTTGATATTGTGTGGTCCATCCAATTTCATTCCTTACTGACTTTTCTGTGGCAGTTTGATACAACTACTAGTGGCTTGCTAGGCCATTTCAGAGGGTAGTGAATTGAGGGACAGTATTTTCTGCGGTGGATACAGAAGGAGATAGGGAAGGGCCATGGATGAGGGATGTGGGTTGCGAGTGATCCAAGGAAGTGGTCAGAGATGGCCTTATCTGTGATTGGTACGAAGGACCTAGCAAGACAATGTGAGATGGCAAGGTCAGGAGGTGGCTATGAATATGGGCTGGGGAGTTACATGGAGGAAGAAATTTAAGGAGGATAAGAGGACAGTGAACTCAGAGGAAAGAAAGCATAATGAATTGAGATCAAAGTTGAAATCTCCGAGAATGGATGTTCGGTGCAGAAGCTGAGGGAGGAAAGCAATGAAAATATCTCTGAGAAGATGGGAGAATGGTACAGAATGAAAATTTTGGATGAGAGGTGAGAAGGATGGAACAAGATGGCATCCTCAAAGTAGGAGAAAGCGCCAGAGGAGTAAGGGGGCAGGAAAGGGTATAATTTGGTGGTGAGAGCTACACCCCCACTGCAACAGTCTTTGACCAAGTGATGCAAGGTATAGCCAGGAGGGGAAGTTTTATTTAGGGAGAAGCTGTTATCATGCCTCAACCAGGCCTCCATCAAGGTCATGACATTGAGGCAATTATCCACAAGAACTACATGGGTGCCAAGGGTCTTGCTCACAAGTGAGTGGATATTCTGGAGGAAGATGTGGAGAAGGACGGTGAGAGCTAATTGTTGGCAGGGTCCACAAGTTCAGAAATGGGAGTGGTGAGTTAGATGGGAAAGAGATTGGCAGGATAAGCCCTCAGTGGGTGTGCTGGGTGAGCAATTCAGCGAGAGGGTAGAATTGGTGTTCTCAATGAGCTAGTGCCAAATGCTTCAGTGGGCCTTTTGGATGCCAAAAGAGGCACAGAGAGAAGCTGTAGGCTTATCAAAGAGGGAATCGAGCCTGGGACAGTGACAGGAGAGTGGGAAGGTCAAAGAGTACTGAAGGGTTGGAGTGGGGATTTGGGAGGCAGAGTATCTGAGGAGGGGAAAAATGAAAAGGGTCATGAGTTTAAGAGCGATGGGGTAAAAGAAAGAAAAAAATCAAAGTGAAATAAAAATGGTGAGCTTGGGTCCTCCTCTCCCTTCATGAAAAAATTTGGGGATAATTTTAATTTTGGGGATAGTGCAAAATGCCTTTCCTCCCAAATATCATTTCCATTGACTTCAACAGAAATGAAAATTGGAAGAGATGTTTTAACTGCATGTTTCACACTATTGCCCAAAGTCAAAATTTACTCCATTGACTCTTTTAACAATTTCAAGTCATAACCTTGTCCCCATTTTTTCAAATGGCAACTGTTGGAGCTGGATTTTCACATCAGACACGTCTTGGAGTACGGGGCAGCGCAGCCCCTTGATTTTGAAATGCAAACTTAGATGTCATGTTGGGGCTGAGGGAGAGAAGGCGTGCCTCTTTTTGGAAGCTAGTCAGAGGAGTCCACCCTCCCAGACCAAGCAGGTGTGGTTGGATATTGCTGCTACAGTCAGCGGCAGAAGTGTGGTGAAACGAATCTGGATCCAATGTATTCACCCCCCCCAGCAGACACACTAACTGCATGTTGCTTCTAAACATGGGAGAGGTTTGTGCAGTGGCCAATTACTATCCCCTCAGAAGAGCTCGGAACCATAGCGCAGCTGAATATCTGTTACCACTGATATATGCACTGTTACAACTGGGTGAGGAGGAGTGAGCTGCCTCCCCTTCAATTCTGCTCCCTCAGTTAGTCGCAATAAAGGTTTTTAAAATTACTTTTCTGCGTAAATGCCTTTTCCAATACAAATGTATCTTTTTTAATAAGGAGCCAATCAAACCATGTTTTCTTCAGTCAAGGAAAGAGTAAGTGTATTAGTTATTAAACCCGAGAAAAAATAATGAAGACGCGAACACACAAACACACACATATCAGAAGTATGGAAGTTAGAGTCCAATAAAAAGTTAAAACAAAATAAAATTAAGTCCTTTGCTTGTCTTTGAGGTGTAGATTATTGCGGCTGTTTGAAATTAGTTGGTTTCCTGTAGAATTCTGGAGTTGACTTGGTTCAGGTCTGCACTTTGTTGAAGACACTCTTTTAGCTTCAAAGATAGAGAGAGGAAGAGAGCTATCTTTACTGCTCTGTTCCAGCAGCATTTTTAGATGACTGTGATGTTTCTTTCTCTTTCTCTCCACCCCCCCCCCTCCCCCTGCTGCTTGGCAGAACCAGTTTTTAAAACTCCTGTCTGTATATTTGCAGAAAGGAATTCGTTTACTTGTCTTGCAGTCTTTGTTGCAGACTAAGTAATGCCATTTTCTTGATCTTTTCATCTCTGAAACCTTTGACAGTATCGGTCTGTAACATCATGGCCTGGCATATCCTTTACTCCACCATTATCAAGCTGGGGGAATTAATCCTGTTCAGTGAAGAGTGCAGGAGGGCATTGAAGAGTAATGGGTTAATAGTTATGTTAATGAGACCATGATAATATTAATGATGTAAGTGTGACATCAGGGGTCAAAGGCTCCAAGAGAGCTAGGTGCAGAATAGACTGTGTCCTGAAAACCATGTGCTTACCCTGAGGTCTTTGTAAATAGTTCTTAATAAATTGTTTCAAGCAGTCATCAGAAGCTGCCATCCCACTCAACCAATATGTTTGCCTTCCAAGAAGAAGACAAAGGAACGCATATGTCCACAACGTCCTCCAAGAGAGCTGAGAACACTTGAAGCCTTGGGTGACAGTAACTTGGGGGGCGGGAGGGATAGGGGTTGGACAGAAACTATACAGTGCAGGAAGTTTACAGACGTTGAGAAATGCAATGTAAATAGTATAACAAAAGAATGTACCAGTTTGAGATTATAATGGGGGGGATTATGTAGAGTAATGGGCTAATGGTTACTTTCATAAGACCATATGATATTAATGATGTGTGACATCAGGGGTCAGATAACCAACAGGCTCCAAGAGAGTTAGGCGCAGAACAGTCTGTGTCCTGAAAACCATGTGCTTACCCTAAAGTCTTTGTAAATGGTTCTTAATAAATATTTTCAAGTAAAATTATACCGACTATCTCAAGTCTGTCATAAAATAAGCAAAACCTCATCAGGGTACGGTAAGGCAAGAAGACATGGTAACAGTAAAACCTCACCAAAACTTGGTGACAACACTAAACAAGCACGTCAGGAGCAGCACCAGGCATACCTAAAAATGAGGTGTCGACCTGGTGAAGCTACAACACAGGACTACTCAGCATGCGATAGACAGATATAAGTGATCCCACGACCAATGGATCAGATCTAAGCTCTGCAGTCCTGCCACATCCAATCGTGAATGGTGGCGGACAATTAAACGATTAGCTGGAGGAGGAGGCTCCACAAATATCCCCATCCTCAATAATGGGGGAGCCCAGTGCATCAGTGCAAAAAACAAGGCTGAGGCATTTGCAACTATCATCAGCCAGAGTGCCAAGTGGATGATCCATCTCAGCCACCTCCTGAGGTGCACAACATCACAGATGCCAGTCTTCAGTCAATTTGATTCACTCTACATGATATCAAGAAATGGCTGAAGGCACTGGATACTGCAAACATTATGGGCCATGACAACATTCTGGCAATGGAACTGAAGACTTATACTCCAGAACTAGTCATGCCCTTAGCCAAGCTGTTCCAGGGGAGCTACAACACTGGCATCTACCCGGCAATGTGGAAAATTCCCCAGGTATGTCCTAACCACAAAATGTCAGACAAATCCAAACCAATCAATTACCACCCCATCAGTTGATTATTGATCATCAGAAAAGTGATGGAAGGTGTGGTCGACAGGGCTATCAAGCAGCACTTACTCAGTAATAACCTGCTCACTGATGCTCAGTTTGGGTTCCGCCAGGGCCACTCAGCTCCTGACCTCATTACAGCTGGGTCAAGCCCCCACTTTATGATCCAAGCTATGAGAATACTGAACAAGCTTGATACTTGTTAGGGTCTGGCTTGATGGACCACAATCATTTGAAGAATATAATGCACTGAAGAACCAAAGGTAAGGAAATAAGCAGCAGGACTCCAAGATTAAATTGAAACACAAAAAGAATCTTTACAAAGCTAGAACAAAACAAACACAAGCAATAATGACTAAATAAGCACACTGAGCAAATAAGAAAATGGGCAGGATTTTTAGGTCGGCGTGCGGGCACAATTGGCGGGCCCGGGAGCAGCCGGGGAACAGGCCGTCACCTGCGATCGGCCCCCGACCGTGATTTCACAGTGGCTGGCCAATTAACGGCTAGCCAGCATGAAGCATGCGCTGATATGATCAGTGCTGCCTAGGTTGGGGGTGGGAGGAGGGCAAGCGCTGGAGTCAGCACAGGCGTAGGGAACACTCACAGCTCTCTGAAGGCAGAGAGCTGCCTCAGGGAGCTGAAGACTTCAAAAGTATCAAATGAAAATTCTTAAATCTGGAAAAAAAATGTCCACGCAACACAAGCAGTCACCTGAGCACAGATATTATAAAAATTCTGTGCATAGATTTTCATTTTTTAATTTAATAACGGAAACCTCATCCCACCCTTGGCTGAGGTTTCCTGAAAAATGCAAAGGCCGCCTGGCCAATTCATCTGTCTGCCAACATCTGTTGGACGAGCAGCGAAAAATACCAGTTAATTGTGCTGTTAATTGGCTTAATGGCCCTCTTAATTGTCGGCAGGCGTGCTTCCAAGTTTAGCATGCACCCGCCGACCGAAATATTGTGCGAGTGCGCGATACCGTCAGGGCGCTTGCCCGACATCATCACACGCTATTTTACACTCGAGTGGGTTGGGTGCGTGCCTGCCCGCTCAGTGAAAAATTCTGGCCAATGATTTTAAACAATATGTGCTCCTACCTTAAATTTAATCCAACAGATTTAGCTCAGTTTAACCTTTTTTCATGTGGCTTTCACTCTGATAGACTTTTAAACATACTCAGCCTCTGGGTAGCAGTTTCTTTTTCTCTGGGTCTGGCTGACGGTCATACGCCATGACCAACCAGACACACATAGACAATCCCTTGGCGTCTATTTCGTAGCTGGACTTCTCCTCTCTTTACAGAGCTACTTGGTCCTACCCAATTCTCTAGAATTCCCTCTTTTCTTCTCTAAACATACAGGACTGAGTTCTCTGATTA
This sequence comes from Cetorhinus maximus, assembly GCF_964194155.1. Classification (NCBI taxonomy): domain Eukaryota; kingdom Metazoa; phylum Chordata; class Chondrichthyes; order Lamniformes; family Cetorhinidae; genus Cetorhinus; species Cetorhinus maximus. The sequence continues at coordinate 65,624,350 of NC_135897.1, read as the reverse complement.
AACACAACAGACTCGATGTCTGCAGCCTCCAGGTCAGCTTCTCTTACACTTACATTTTCCTGGAAAAAAAACAAACTCACTCGTTTTCATTTTAGAGCTTAGCTCCACCCTCAGCAATTTTCTCCACAGCAACCTCAGGGTTTTCTCGCTTCTAAAAGCTTCTCAGCTGGGACAAAAGTTCAAGCATGCTTTGTAAACACACATTGGCATACTAAACCAAACCGAAAGTAAACAATCCCCAATTCACTTTAAAATGAAACCAAACTCTACATTCTTAACTCTTAATATAACCCACATTAGAGACATTATAACAGTATACAACACAATGTACAGGTTTATTATCCACTCTTCCGCAGATGACTCCCCACTTTCCCAACCCTCCCCATGCATACTTGTAGCATTTTTACCCACTTTTTATTCATATAGTGCAAAGTATTGCTCAGGCTTCTGTATACTACAGGATTATTCACCAATATTCTGTTTACAGTAAGTCCCTGTGTTAAGTTGCTTCACTTTAACGTTGGTCGTTTAATGGGGCCTGTATTCTCATTTAGCTTTGCCAGTTTTGCTTTAAATTCACTTTATGCCAGTGTGAGCTAGGGCCATGTGATTTTATCAACACCATTTTGGGGCAGCCTCTCCAATTCCTTGACCCTTTCTTTCACTGCTGACCCACCCGCTCTCAGCTTCTGCTGCTCCATGGCCCTTTCTCTTGTTGCTGACCCTCCGGCTTGTGGCCTCTGCCACTCTCTAAACCATCTTCTCACTGCTGACCCTCCAGCTTGCAGCCTTTCCCACTCCCTGAGCCCTTCGGTTCATGGTTTACCTCCTGCAAGTCCTGCTCCACCTACCTCTCGCCGCTCATTTCCAGAGCCCATGCTCACAATGAGGGTTCAGGGGAGGGAATCGGCGAGCAGGAGAGTCAGGGAGTGGGGAGGTTTGGCAAAAGGAACGATCAGTGAGAGGAAGGGTCAGGGAGCAGCAGAGGCTGCGAGTGCGGAGGGTTGGCAGTGGGAGGATGGGTTATGGAGTGGGCGAGGCCATGAGTCGGAGTGTCAGCAATGAGAGGGTGGGTTAGGGAGAGGGTGAGGCCATGAGCCTGGAGGATTGGCAATGAGAGGGAGGGAATAGGATGTGACAAACGGGAGGTTCAGGAAGCAGGATTGGCGATGAGCGGGATCAGCAGCAAGCAGGAGGTAAGTAGAAAGTTACCATATTTCTTTTATATTTTAAAATGTATTTTATTTTAAAAGTTATTTCTTTCACCAACATAGGAATTTAGCATTGTAAAGTATTTTAACTTACAGGTGTTACTTTTTTAATGTTTTTTTCCCAATGAGCAGGGTCCTACAGAACCTAACTACAGTTTTTACATTGGTTTTAATGGGAAAATCTGATACATTTCTAGTTGTTTCACTTAAACCTGCACTTTTCAGGAACAAAGCTACATCTTCAAGTGAGGACTTATTTTGTTTTAGTGATTTTCATCACCTCTCAACTGCCAACATTTTCATTACTATTTCTTTTTGATCATTACATTCTTTCCTTCTAAACTGTTGATTAGCTCTTGGCCATTCATCTGATTGTGATACAAAGTGATTGGAAAAAACTTCATTTGAAGCACAAATAGCACATAGGTGCTGAAGCTGAGAAAACATAAAAATGATTAAGTTTGTGTCAGCATAGACAAGAGCCCCATGTACACATTTTAAAAACATCAAATATGCTTGACAAAACAAAGATCATCAAATATCAGTGATTCATTTGCTTTCTTTAGGAGTATTGTGATCCCTATAGAAACCAATAATCTTAAAAGAAACGAATCCCAAACAACTGCCAACAGAAGGAACCAATGGACAAGATTTCACTTTTTAAACTTCTACTGCAACAATCAAATCCAAAATCAACATAATTTAACAAGCATTAACAGTCAAACGGTAGTTCACTTGAAATGATGAATTTCACTTTAGTCGATACAACAAAGATAACTCTCTCAAGTTTCTCAGCATCACCCCGAGCACAAACGTGGCATCACGTGCAATCCCAAAGTCCATTAACCTCTGCCTCTTGTATGTAGGGTCTCTTACTTTTCCCACTCACTGGATTTGGCCCTTGAGTTGCTTTCACTGGCAACTCTATTCCATCCGAGTTTCCCAGATACGATTAACACCAATAAGATGCACTTCTTTGAATCCTTTCTCCCTGGGTCAAAACAGTTCTGATGGCATAGCTTTCCAATGTTAGAGTCATAGTGCTATACAGCACAGAAATAGGCCCTTCGGCCCATCGTGTCCATGCCGGCCATCAAGCACCTATCTATTCTAATCCCATCTTCCAGCACTTGGCCTGTAGCCCTGTATGCTATGGTGTTTCAAGTGCTCCTTTAAATACTTCTAAGTGTTCACTTTCAATCACCCAACCATTAACACCCTGGTTCACAGTCTGGTCACCTCTGGTAAAAATACCTAGCTCTTCAGCATGCGTGAGCTATTCGCACCGCTCTTTGGTTTCAGTCACTTTTAGTTAGCTTGCACATTGCTTCTCCAAATACTCCTATCGGTCCTCTTTTCTGCCAAACAGAAAACTGACTTTTTTCTTAGAGAGCTCTGCCTCCTTCTCCTGAATACCAGGAGTTTGGTGTTTTCTTTTGCAGCACAGCAGGCTGAAATCTGATACTCCCAATAGCTTCTATTTACCTTTTTTTTTTGTTACCTAGCTTTCATTTCAATAGCAACCTCCAGTCACTAGGCCACCTCTCAGAAATGACCTCAGCCATATCTTAAAAATAATTCTTGCAATCTGCAGAGTTCATTACAGGAGTAACAAAGAACTGAGCTAACTGCTACTCTTAAAGAAAGCAAAGCCCTCCCAATTTGCAAAAGCTTGGCGTAGTAGAATACTATCTCAATCTCCCACTATCTAATGACAACTCTGAATTGTCATCATAAATTCAGAGAATACAGAATATACTGTACATGTGAATTACTGAGCTGCAGTGACTCATTGACATTGAGGATCAAGGGAAGTTTAGTCTGTCTTGATTTTCACTTGCAAACTTGGATACTGGTCAAACACCAAAAACGGAATGTCTTAAAGATAGACAGTTTGGAGGCAGGAAAGTTCAGTGTGGAGGGATACTACTCTTTCACAGTTGAGGCAGAGTGAAGGCAGACAATACTGTATCTTGGTTGGGAGTTCTTGATACTGAAACGGGATGTCAAAACTGGCAACTGCTTAGCTCACCAGCTTGGCACTTGAGTAAGTGCAACTTTTTAAAAGGTACAGTACTTCTTTTTCCTTGGTGGTGGTATAGTTTTCTAGCTTTCCCCTTTGGATGTAAGGCCAGCTCATTTTGGTTTAATAACCGTAACCATTGTTGATGTATCTGACTGAAAGAACACAGTAGCAGGTGCTTGAACAGATATTTCTGCTTTACAAATTGTTGACTATTGGTCCTAACTTGCCCTTGATTGATGAGGACCCTGCCAGTAGGATAGTCCTGGCAGCCTGTCAGGAGAAGACTGAGTATCTTATTTGAGAGAGAGTGTGAGTGGGTTGATAGAGGAGATGTTGACACCCCTTACTGTCTGACTCCACTCACTCTCTCTCTCTGTACAAATTCTAGAAACACATCCCAGGCTTCCCTGCGCTTCCAATATGGAGGAGCTGACGGTCGAAGTGCGCGGCTCCAACGGAGCATTTTACAAGGTAAACCCCTCACCCCGCCCCGGGAACCTCGCTCTCTGGCTTGGGTGTTTTTTTTTAAACAAGGGGCGTTGTGACCGCGTTAAAACTGAGCAGAAGGACCGTGAGTTGCCGAGCGTGTGGCAGGGAGCAGCGCGGCTTTTAGTGGGCGCTAACCTGGTGTAGTCGCTGTCGAAGCTGCAGGCCTGGCTGGGGAGAGAGTTACTAGGCCTTTACTCTCCCATTCCATCGCCGTCTTCACATTTATTTCGTCAAGTTTTCTTCTACTTTTTGAAAGAGTTTTATCTTATAACCGGTAAACGCGAAGAGTATGTGCGGACAGATTCCGTGTTTTTTTTAGTAAAATCGTTTTAACGGATGTTTCAAAAAATAATAAAGTAACTACTTTTTGACGATTCTCATTCTATTTTGTGCATGTTGTCCCCCTTCCCTTTGTGTATAAATATATATATATAAAAAAAAACCTTCTCATGTAGCAACTATTTCAAGTACGTCATTCGAGTACATACATACCTCGCCGGCTGTTACTTGTCAGTCATGTTTTATCAAGTTTAGAAAAGCGCTTGGAGTCTAGTTTCAAGTTATTTTTAAAACGAGGACGTATGTTGAAACCGCTTGATTAAAGCATGTTATTTTTGCCATAAAAGTGCATAGGGAAGTTAAAATGATGGGAGCTCTAGGCGTGGTACCTTGAAAAGGGGTTTGCCTGATGTGCAAATGATCGGATAAAATAATTACATAAATAGCAAGTTTCCTTCCTTTAGTGCGAAAATGCGTTTTAAATTTTTTTCCCCCCCTCCCTCCCTCAAGTTTATTGGACTTGGAATCTTTTTGACGTGTTTCAAACGTCAACTGTCTCACTTAACAATGAATCTTCAGACCTATTGAATTTGAATGCAGTGGAAACAGATGGAGTATGAAACGGGGGGAGGGGTGGAAGTAAACGACTTGATTCTTTTTTATATAATGTAAAATTATGTAATCGTGAATAATCTCCGAGTGGAATATGTGTTTACTTTTCAAAGCTGTTTTGAATAAAAACGTTTTTAAAGGTTTTTAATAACGGATGTTAGCGATGGCAGAGATGATCTCATGATCGTTTAGCATTTTGTGAATGAAAAGGGTCGGCTAAAGTTTTAAATTTGTCTCTGTGGCATTGACTTCGCGTTGACTTTTGCTGTATATTCTGGATTATATTTTGGATGCTTTCACTAGATCTGTAACAATCAGTTTACATCGCAGTTTTTTTTCAAGTTTTGGATAATCATTATGGTATTGGTTTATGACTGTCTCCCTAGAACTAGAAATTCTTATGTTCTGCCCTAAATTGGCATCTCCAATCCCAGCTCTTCTGTTACGGCTATGAAGTCCACATTTTATTGAAAAGCACAAAGGTCACAACAACAATTTATATAATGCCTTTAACATCCCTAGGTGCCTCACATGAGCATTATAAAACAAAGTATGACACTGAGCCATGTGGGGAGAAATTGGGTCAGATGTCCAAAAGCTTGGTCAGAGGTGGGTTTTAAGGATTTCCTTAAAGGAGGAAAACTAGGTAGAGAGACATAAGTGTAGGGAGGGAATTCCAGAGCTTGGGCAACTGAAGTCACAGCCACCAATGGTGGAGCAGGGATAATTGGGAAGAGGCCAGAATTAAGAGTAGTGCAGAAATCTTGAGGGTTGTGGGGCTGGAGGAGATAGGGAGGGCAAGGCCATGGAGGGATTTGAAAACAAGGATAAGAATTTTAAAGTCAAGATGTTGCTTTACCATTGTTTTAGAAAAATAACTTGGAAGTCCTATAGCTTCTTGCGTCCCTCAAGTTTTCCAAACCCCATCACATTTTTTTTACTTTAAAATGCAGTCATAGTTATGTAGGTGAATGTGGATATCATTGTGTACTAGAATGGTCCATAAGCAGTAATGTGATGAATGGCCAGTTAATTTGCTTTTGGTTGAGAGGAACATTGACTTGGACATCAGAAAGGTTTCTGATTTTTTTTTTTGTTGAGTATTGCCAAGGTTGTCTTGGCATGCCCTGGGACAGGCAGTAGAGGCCTTGGCTTAATGTCTTTTCCAATGATGGTATCTCCAACAATTGGCACTCTTTCAGTACTCCAGAGTCTCAGCCTAGAGAATCATTTAGTTTACCTCATGCAATAGGGCATGGAAAAATTGATTTGCAGATCACAGTTTCAGTATGTCTTGTGCATATCGGTTTTCATTGCCTTTATTAAATGTTAAAGAAGCTTTTTTAAACTTGAGCTGTTTGCCATTTTGAAATTATTCTCTAAGTTTCTTTCCTGTGGCAAAGATTATAACCTAAATGTTTGCTTTGTTATACAGTGTACTACACTGATGTATTATTTTTAATGAACTTTTGTCAGTTTTGATGGAACTGTATGAACTTTTAAGTAACTAAATCATGTATGGATTCTGAAAATATAAAAACAGTATCAGCAACTTTAGTTTATACTGATTGCAGTAAGCAGTTTAATTTGAGAAGTGTAGCTTTTAAAATATTGTCATGACTCAATTATTTTTAAATATCAATTTATTCAAAATTGTTCCTAATTTAGAGAATGACAAGTCTTTAGTGTAGGACCTCCTATTATTAAGTGGGGGTACAGTGAAGCAGTGGTTATGTTACTGGACTAATATCTTTTGGTAAGCTGAGGCCCTGCCTATGCTCTCAGTTCCATGTTAAAGATCAAAGACGAGCAGGGGTTTTCTCCCTGCTGTCCTGACTGATACTTATCTCTTGTCTAACTAAACAGCATTCAGGTGGGAGTGACCAATGAACAGTCTTTGTGGAGTCCAAGTCCCATTTTCATACCCTCAATTGTGCCGTGTGGCACCACTGTACTAAGTGGAACGGTTTAAGACTAGATGCAGCAGTTCGAAGCTGAGCATTCAAGAGATTGATGGCCATCAGCAGTGTGGAATTGTTTTATCATATTCTTCCACCATCAGACTAGTTGACCAACACTGGCTCGATAAGATGCAGAAGAACATTGTGAGAGCAGAATGGAGTGTACCTGAAATGAGCTGTTAAACTAAAAAAGCAATGCCACCAGACTACATACAGATTAAATATGGAATGCTGCATGTTATAAGCAGAGCTGGGTGATTGCATAACCAATGGATCAGGCCAAAGCCCTGCCACTTCCAGTTGTGAATGGTGGTTAATAACTAATTAACAGGAGGAGGAGGTGACTCCATGAGTTTTCCATTCACAACAATGATGGAGCTCAGCATTTTTGTGCCAAAGGCATGGCGAAAGTATTTGTAGTCATCTTCAGCCAGAAATGAAAAGTGGATAATCCTTCTCTGCCTCTTTGCTTGTCCACTATCACAGATGCCAGTCTTTAGCCATTTTGATTCATTGCCGAGACATCAAAAATGATTTGAGTGCTCTGGAAGCAACAGCAAAGGTGAGGAACCTCTGTTGTAGTGCTGAAGACCTGTGCTCCAAAAGTAGCCACACCCTGAGAAAAGCTGTTGGGAGTACAGCCACAACGTAACCAAAAAAATGTGGAGAAATTGCCCAGATATATTTTGTCTACGGAAACAGGACAAATCTGATCTGGCTGGTTACTGCACCTATCCATCTATTCCCAATCATCAGCCAAGTGATAGAATCGTCAACATTACAATCAAATTTTGTATACTCAAATAAAAAACCTCTGCACACCGGTGCTCCTTTCAGGTTTCTCAAGGACGACTCAGCTCCAGACCTCATTAGAGCCTTGATCCAAAATGTAAATGAACTGAATTCCAGAGATGAGAGTGATGGCTCTTGACATCAAGGCAGCATCCGATAAGAGTGTGGCACCAAGGAACCCTAGTAGAACTAAAGTCAGTAACGATGGGGAAAAACTCTCCGGTGCCTATATTTATTCTCGCCACAAAGGGCTTCCAAGACCGCAATCATCTCAGCCCCAGGGCATCGCGGCAGGAGTTCCTTGGAGAAGAAAATGACCCCCAACCATTTTCACCTGCTTCAAAGACTTAACCTTCAGCATAATCTGAAATGGGGATATTTGCTGACGCTGTCAGTCATGTCTGATGATGGCTGGCTGTGCCATTTGTGACTCTTCAGACAATGCGGCAGCCTGTGCCGACATGCAGCAAAACTTGGACAACATTCAGGCTTGGTCTGATAAGTGGTGAACAACGTTCATACCACACAAGTGCCAGGCAATGACATTCTCCATCAAGAGAGTGTCTAACCATCTCCCCATGCCATTCAACAGGATTATGCTGAATCCATTGCTGAATTCACACCATCAACATTTGGGAAGAGGTGGGTGGGTGTTACCATTGACCTGAAACTAAAGTGGACCAAATGTATAATCGTTGGCTAGAATAGCAGGTCAGGCTGGGAATTCTTCAGTGAATGACTTGCCCTTCCAACTCCCCAAACCCTGTTCACCATCTGCAAGGCACAAGTCAGGAATAGAAGTGATGGAATACTCTCCACTTGCCTGGATGAGTGTAGCTCCAACAACATGCAAGAAGCTCGACAGCATCTAAGACACATCAGCCTGCTTGATTGGCACCCCGTATGCCATCTTGAGCATTAGCTACCTCCATCACATTGGCAGCAATGTGTACCATATACAAGATGCGTTGCAGTAACTCGCCAAGGCTCCTTCCGAACCTATAACTCCCAACACCTTTGAAGGGCAAGGGCAGCAGATGCATGGGAACACCACCACCTGCAAGTTCCCCTCCTATAACATACCATCCTGACTTGGAACTATATTGCAGTTCCTTCGCTGCCTCAAGATAAAAACCCTGGAATTCCCTTCCTAACAGCACTGTGTGCATGTATCTACACCAGATGGACTGCAGCAGTTCAAGAAGGTGACTCACCACCACTTTTTTCAAAGGCAATTAGGAATGGGCATTATGCCTACATCCCATAAGCAAATTTAAAAAGGAAACAGTCTATGTTCACATGCAGCAACACGTGGACAACATCCAGACTTGGCCTGTATGTAACAAGTAATGCTTGTGCTATGGAAGTTCGAGACAATTACTAACTCTGATATGAAAGATCCTAGTCACCTTGCCTTGACATTCTGTGGTATTACCATCACTGTTTCCCAGCATTAATATCATGGAGAGTCACCATTGACAGGAAACTCAACGAGACCAGTTAGCCACCACAAATGCCATGGTTAGAGGAGCAGGTCAGAGATTGTACTGTAACAAGTGATTTACATGATTTTTCCCCAAAACCCATCCACCACCTGGTTAGGTGTGTGATGGAATATTCTCCACCTGCATGAATGGCTATAGCTGCAACAGTATTCGAGATGCTCAAAACCATCCAGGACAAAGCAATCTGCTTGACTGGCACTTTATCTACTATCCTAAACATCTACCACTGGCATAAGGTGCCGACATGTAGCATCTATAGGATGCACTGCAGCAGCTCTTAAACTCACGTCTGTAACCTATTTAGGACAAGCACAGCAGAGGCATGGGAACCTCATTGCCTTCAAGCCTCACCAACTTTAACATTCTGTTCCTTCATTAGAACTTCCAAAATCTTGGAAAACCCATCAATCAGCATTCTGGGAGCAACTTCACCTCCTGGACTGCAACAGCTCAAGAAGGCAGCTCATCCCCATCCCCTTGGAAGGGAAAATAGGGATTGACAATAAATACCAACCTTGCCAGCAACAGCCACATCCTGAGAATTAATTTAAAATAAAAGAACTATTTCAGTTTGTACTCCTTAGCTGGAGGCAGGCTTGGGATAGTGATGTGTAAGGCTGTGGATGTTGAAATTTGCACATGTCATTTAGGGCCTGCAATTAAATTTTTTCGGTTGTAGATTATTATTCTGATGTTTCACGGTACATAGTTTAAAAGGAAAATTCAATTTTGTTAAATATAGTTATGTTAATTTCACCAGTTTAAAGAGAAGCCAACGAACATTCCTTTTTTTTGGTGAAAGAATTAGTTGTATTGAACTGGTGCCTTGCAGTAAAATGTCTTTGCTCAACAATCAACATTTTTGACCTTTGGAATGGGGTCTAGAATCATAATCACTGTATGCATATACCAGTAATTCTGGGAGACATGGTGAGTTCCCAGGATTCCCATATGATTTTTTACCTTGATAGTACTAATGTGGAGTGCTAGGCAGAGGACATGCATTTCGTGAAAAGTGGGGACAAATGGAAGGCAAGCCATTGGTTTAGGCAGGTGACCTTTAATTGAGACAATACTGGCATGTACCTGACAATGTGGAAAACTGTCCAGGTATTGCTTCAAAGCAGGATATATCCATTCCAGCCAATTAATGCCCCGCCAATCTGAATCATCAGCAAAGTGATGGAAGGTGTGGTTGACCATGCTATCAAGTAGCAACTACTCACCAATAAGCTACTCACTGATGGATTATGCTAGGGCCACTCAGCTCCAGACCTCATTACTGTACAGCCTTGGTCCAAACATGGGCAAAATAGCTGAACTCCAGAAGTGAGGTGAGAGTGACTGCCCTTGGCATCAAGGCAGCATTTGAGTGTGGAATTAAAGAGCTTTAACAAAACTGAGGTCAATGGGAGTGAGGAGAAAAACTCCGCACTGGTTGGAGTCATACTGAGTACAAAGGAAGATGGTTGTTGGAGATCTTGGCCTCAGGGCATAGTTGCAGGAGTCCCTTGGGGTAGTGCCCTAGGCCCACTACTTTGAATTGTTTCATCAGTGAGCTCCCTTCCACTGTGAGCTCAGAAGTGGGGATGTTTGCTGATGATTGCACACTGCCTGTACCATTTGCGACTCATTCTGAAGCAGGCTGTGCCTGCATGCAGCAAGACTTGGACCACATTCAGGCTTGGGCTGATAAATGGCAAACAACATTTACACCACACAAGTGCCAGGTAATGACCATCTCCAACAAGGTAGAATCTAACCATCCCCCTTGACATTCAAAAGAATTACGTTGCTGACTCCCTCGCCATTAACATCCTGGAGGGCCATTGACTACAACTTTAACTATACCACCAATAAATACTGTGACTACAAGAAAAGGTCAGAGACAATGAATTCTGCAGTGAGTAACTTCCCTCAATTTACAAGGCACAAGTCAGGAGTGTGGTGGAATACTGTTCACTTGCTTGGATGAGTGCAGCTCCAACACCACTCCAGAAACTTAACACCATCGAGGCCAAAATAGCCCACTAGATCCACCATCCACCACCAACATTCACTCCCTCCACAGTAGTAGCAAAGTGTACCATATACAAGGTGCACTGCAGCAACTTGCTAAGCCTCCTCCAACAGCATGTTCCGAACCTATGACTTCTACCACCTCAAAGAACAAGGGCAGCAGATGCATGGGAACACCACCACCTGCAAATTCCCCTCCACTCGCAAACCATTCTGACTTGAAATGACATCGCCATTCTTTGACTGTCACTGGGTCCAAACCCTTGAACTCTCTTCCAAACAATACTGTAGGTCTACCTACACCACATGGAGCATGGATTGCTGCGGTTCAAGGAGGCAACTACCTTCTCGAGTCCAATTAGAGATGGGCAATAAATGCTGGCCTTGCCAGCGATGTTCATATCCCACAAATAAATTTTAAAAAATGAATCTAGCAAAATTCAAGGGAGAAGATGCAAGAAATTTCATGCATTAATGCTTTCAACAGTGAGGAGTTGTGCTCTTCTATCCTCTTGTCCTAGTGCAGTTTGTGGTGGTGGGGGAGGGATTAATTCAGTGCCTGTCCTAGTGTCCAGTAGCAACCTCGGTTGAAATACAGTCCATGTTTATGGGATGAATGGGTGGGGTGTAGGAGCCAAATTAGGCACACAGTTAAAATTTGAATTGACAAAATAGTACAGAAATTAGAATGCACGTTGGTTGAGGAAATGAGGTAATTTTAGTCACCTGAGTTGTGCTATAACAGCTGAGGACTAAAGAAAAAGGTGAATTTGTACAGAACTGAAAAGTCTTTATAGCCAATGCAGGCAGTTTTCACGTAGCAAACTTTGCACTATTTGTCAATAGTAACTAATCTCTTATTTGTGGTGTTGGCTGATAATGCCCCTGCTCTTTGAAATAGGCAGATGGGCCTTGGTTTAATGTCACTTGTAAAAGACTGCACCTTCAATGATAACAGCACTGGAGTTTCAACCTGGATTTTCTGTTGAGGTCTCTGGATTGATACTTAAACCTTCTGATTCATGGCAAGAGTTCCATTCACTGAAGCACACCCGATGCTGTACTACTCACTACTGGCATTAATCCAACAAGTGCAAATGTGATCTCCCAGTATTGAAGCTGATCACCTGAAAATTCGCCCCATGTTTCTCCGTCTTTTTGTCTGGTTAGCCAGCTAAAGATGATGTGCACGTATATTGGAATTGTAACGATAGCTGTTCAGTATCTGCTAACTAATTTGCTGAGCCTATGTTGGGTTTCTAGCCAGTTTGTGGCAATTTTCTTTTTAATATCAGCAGGAAAGATAATTATAGTAACAACAAATTGTGTTTAAATAGCACCTTTAACATAAAATATCTCAAGATGCTTCACAGGAGCAACAGAGTGAAATTTTATACTAACTTACATAAGGTGATATTGGGGCAGGTGGCCAAAAGCTTTGTCAAAGAGGTAGGTTTTAAGGAGTGTCTTAAAGGAGCAAAGGGAGGTTTGGAAGGAATCCCAGAGCTTAGAGCCTAGGCAGCTGGAGGCATGGGTGCCAATGGTGGAGCAATTAAAATTGAAGATGCTTAAGGGGCCAAAATTATAGGAGTGTAGATGTCTTTGGGGGTTGTGGGCCTGGAGGAGATTACAGATAGGGTCACAGCCGTAGAGGTTTTGAAAACAAGGATGAGAATTTTTAAAATCGAAATGTTGCTTAACCAGGAGGAAAGGAGGCCAGTGGCCACAATGAGGTGATGGGTGAATAGGATTCAGTGTGACTAAGGACATGGGCAGCGGAGTTTAGGAGACCTCGAGTTTATGCTGGGTGGAATGTGGGAGGCTTGTGAGGAGTGTGGTAAAGTAGTTAAATGTAGAGGTAACAAAGGCATGAATGAGGGTTTCAGTGGCAAATGGGCTGGAGTGGGGAGGAATTGGCTGATTGCAAGTGTTGTTGGTGGTCTTAGTGTTGTGATCGAAGGCTTATCTCTGATCAAGTATGACACAAAGGTCATGAACACGCTGGTGCCATATTTGATCATTCTGACAGTTGTCAGAACCAACACCCATGGTGTTAGAGGCAAGGTACTAGCATGGATAGAAGATTGGCTGTCTGGCGGGAGGCAGAGAGTGGGGATAAGGGGGTCCTTCTCAGGATGGCGGCCGGTGACTAGTGGAGTTCCGCAGGGGTCAGTGTTTGGGACCACAACTTTTCACTTTATACATTAATGATCTAGATGAAGGAACTGAGGGCATCCTGGCTAAGTTTGCAGATGATACAAAGATAGGTGGAGGGACAGGTAGTATTGAGGAGGCGGGGAGGCTGCAGAAGGATTTGGACAGGTTAGGAGAATGGGCAAAGAAGTGGTAGATGGAATACAACGTGGGGAAGTGTGAGGTCATGCACTTTGGTAGGAAGAATAGAGACATAGACTATTTTCTAAATGGGGAGAGAATTCAGAATTCTGGAGTGCAAAGGGACTTGGGAGTGCTAGTCCAGGATTCTCTTAAGGTTAACTTGCAGGTTGAGTTGGTAGTTAGGAAGGCAAATGCAATGTTGGCATTTATTTCGAGAGGACTAGAATATAAAAGCAGGGATGTGCTGCGGAGGCTTTATAAGGCTCTGGTCAGACCACATTTAGAATATTGAGCAATTTTGGGCCCCGTATCTCAGGAAGGATGTTCTGGCCCTGGAGAGGGTCCAGAGGAGGTTCACGAGAATGATCCCAGGAATGAAAGGCTTAACATATGAGGAACATTTGAGGACTCTGGGTCTATATTCGATGGAGTTTAGAAGGATATTGGGGGGGATCTGATTGAAACTTACAGAATACTGAAAGGCCTGGATAGAGTGGACATGGGGAAGATGTTTCCATTAGTAGGAGAGACTAGGACCCGAGGGCACAGCCTCAGAGTAAAGGGAAGACCTTTTAGAACAGAGATGAGGAGAAACTTCTTTAGCCAGAGAGTGGTGAATCTATGGAATTCATTGCCACAGAAGGCTGTGGAGGCCAGGTCATTGAGTGTATTTAAGACCAAGATAGATAGGTTCTTGATTGGTAAGGGGATCAAAGGTTATGGGGAGAAGGCGGGAGAATGGGGTTGAGAAACTTATCAGCCATGATTGAATGGCTGAGCAGACTCGATGGGCCGAATGGCCTAATTTCTGCTCCTATGTCTTATGGTCGTGGAAAGAGATGGAAGTTGGTGGCTAGGAAGCAGAGTTTATTTGGGGACTGAAGCTAATGGCTATAGTCTTCCCAGTATTTAATTGAAAGAAGTTTCTGCTCATTCAGTACTGGATCTTGAACAAGCAGTCTGATAATTTGGTTACAATGGGGGAGTTGAGAGATATTGGTGAAGTACAGCAGGGTGTCATCAATATATCTTAAAAACTAGCGCTGTTTTTCGCATGATGTTGCCGAGGAGCAGCATGTTGATGGAAAATAGGAGCGGACTAAGGATAGATCCTTGGAGACATTAGAGATAATGCTGTGGGGGTGGGAAGAAAAGCCATTGCAGCTGATACCCTGGCTTTTAAGGAATCTACCTTGACTACAGCTCCTCACACCCTGCTTCCTGTAAGGACCTCCATCCCATTCTCTCAGTTCCTTCGCCTCCGTCACATCTGTTCTGATGATGCCACTTTCCAAAACAGTACTTCTCACATCTCTTCCTCCTTCCTTAACCGAGGTTTCCCATGCATGGTGGTTGATAGGGCCCTCAACCGTGCCCGACCCATCTCCCACACCTCTGCCCTCACACCTTCCTCTCCCTCCTAGAACCATGATAGCGTCCTTCCTGTCGCTTGCCATTTCAACACCCCATCCTGCTCTCATGTCCACCTGTCCATCCTTGGCCTGCTGCAATGTTCCAGTGAAGCTCGACGCAAACTGGAGGAACAGCACCTCATCTTCCGATTAGGCACTCTACAGCCTTCCGGACTTAACATTTGAGTTCAACAACATCAGACCATGAACGCTCTCCTCCATTCCCCACCCCTTTTTCATCCACCTTTTTTCCATATTCATTTTTATTTTTTTAACTTTTATTAATTTTTTTCCCACTTATTTTCATTATTATTATTTTTGAAATTTACTTCCATTTTCATTCATTGTTTTATCCCCAGCTTTTAGCCTATTTTTGATCTTTCTTCCCACTACCATCCCCTCTCCCCACTAGGGCAACCTGCCAGTTTCCAGAGTGCTTGCCCCAGCCTGGCCGTTATCACATTTTGCTTTCTTAATGTCACCCATTAGCACCCCATTTAGCAAGTACCACCACCATTCACAGCTCTTTGACCTTTTGTTTATGACATTTTTTGCCATATCTCGTTTGCCTCCACCTATTGCTGACCACCTATCCAGCTTCACCGGTTCCACCCCCCTTAATCAGTATATATTTCACCACATCCCTACCTCCCTTTAGACCTGAGTTATATGGACTCGAAATGTTATCTCTTTCTTTCTCTCCACAGATGCTGTCAGACCTGCTGAGTTTTTCCAGCATTTTTTGTTTTTGAGTATATTTGGGAATTTGGTTCACGTGGGTATTCAGTGCTTTGTGGCGGGGGGGAGAAGGAGAAGAGGTGCTTCAGTTAAGGTTTACTGCAAGAAGTGCGACTTGGAATAGAGTGCTGGGATTTGGGTAGTTAAGGGAGTTAGGGAAGGAAGGGAAAGAGGTACTCCTTTGCTTTCAGTTTTCTAACTTTCTCGGGCCTTCAGCAAGTGGTTGTACTCTGCTACAGGAGAGGGAGCTCGTTATTTGACGAGTATCTGGTAACTGACTAAGGTTTATTCTATTCCTAAGGTTCAAAATAGTCTAGCAGCTGGTGATAAGGTTAATAAAATATATAAAAACAAAAATAAAAGACATAATTGAATAAAATAATTAAATAGTTAATTAGAACACATTAAGGATGTCAGGACAGGCGATGTGTCACAGCTGCAGCGTGTGGGAGCTCCTGGATGCTAGTTCGATTCAGGGCAAACATGTCTGCAACAAGAGTTTGAGCCGAAGCTGCTCAAACTTCAGAGTTTATGAGCTGGAGGCTGAACTACAGACACTGCGACATATCAGGGAGGGGGAAAGTTACCTGTATTCTTTGTACCAGGAGGCGGTCATACGTCTTCGGACAGGGTCTTCTGATTTGGTCAGTGGTCAGGGACAGGGTGTGACTGTGAGTGAGGCAGGTAAGGGGACTCGGGGGACAGGAGTGCAGGGGCCTCAGCCTTTACAATTGTCCAACAGGTTTGAGTTTTTTTCAGCTTGTTTGAATGAGTGGCGGCTGCAGGGTGGATGAGCTAACTGGCCATGGCACTGTGGTACAGGAAGCCGTTCAAATGGGGGAAGCAAATAGGAATGTAGGGGCAGTACAGTCAGAAGGATTGACACCGCTCTCTGCAGCAAAGGGCATGAGTCCAGACAGCTGTGTTGCCTGCCCGGTGCCAGGGTGCAGGACATCTGCTCGGTGCTGGAGAGGGCCTTGCAGTGGGAGGACCCAGTCATTGTGATCCATGTAGGTACCAACATAGGCAGGACAAAGAAGGAGGTTCTGTACAGCCAGTATGAAGACCTAGGCACCAAATTAAGAAGCAGAACCTCAAAGGCCAAAATCTCTGGATTATTACCTCAGCCATGTGCAAATTGGCATAGGACAAATCAGATTGGGGAGATGAATGTGTGGCTCAAAGCCTGGTGTGGGAGAAGTTGATACCGGTTCGTGGGGCACTGGCACCAGTACTGGGGAAAGTGGGATCTATACTGTTGGGATGGTCTATACCTAAACTGTGCTGGGACTGGTGTTCTTGCGAGCCGTGTAACTAGGGAAGTAGAGAGAGTTTTAAACTAAATAGCGGGGACAAGGAATCAAATTTGGGAAGATGTGGTAAATCAAAGAGCAGAAACAAGACGAAAGGAAACAGTAGTACTACGGGAAATGAAAAACAGACTGTGACAGGTAGGGGTAGAGAGTACAAATCTAACAGTAAATCAACAGATGAAGCTAGAGGTTATAAAAAGAATAAAAGGATAAAGCTAAAAGCTCTATATCTGAATGCACGTAGCATTCGAAACAAAACAGATGAACTGAGAGCACACAAATAATTATGATTTGATAGCCATTACAGAGACATGGCTGCAGGAGGACATGGATTGGGACCTGAATATTGAAGGGTACAGGATATTTAGGAAGGACCGGAAGCGAGGAAAAGGTGGAGGGATGGCTCTGTTTGCTAATGATGGTATTAGCACAATAGAGAGGGATGACCTAAGTTCAAGAAACCAGGAGTGGAAATGGTTTGGGTAAAAATGAGAAATGGTAAAGGCAAGAAGTCACTTGTGGGAGTCGTGTACAGGCCCCCTAACAGTAACCACATGAAGAAATAATTGGAGCTTGTCAGAAAGGCACGGTGATAATCATGGGAGATCTTGATTTACATATAGACTGGAAAAGTCAGATGAACAAAAATAGCATGGATGAGGAGTACATGGAATGTTTTCAGGATAGTTTCTTAGAACAGCACGTTCTGGAGCCAACCGGAAAGCAGGCTATACTAAACCTGGTATTGTGCAATGAGATGGGAATAATTAATGATCTCATAGTTTTAAAAATATATTTGTTCATGGAATGTGGACGTCGCTGGCTAGGTCAGCATTTATTGCTCATCCCTAATTGCCTCCAATTGTTCAGAGGACATTTAAGAATCAACCATTATTGCTGTGGGTCGAGAGTCACATGTAGGCCAGACCAGGTAAGGACAGCAGATTTCCTTTCCTAAAGGACGTAAGTGAACCAGATGGGCTTTTAAGACAATCGGCAATGGTTTCATGGCCATCATTCGACTTTTAATTCCAGATTTTTATTGAATTCAAATTCCACCATCTGCCGTGGTGGGATTCGAACCTGGGTCCCCAGAGTATTACCCTGGGTTGCTGAATTACCAGTCCAGAGACAATATCACTATGCCACTGCCTCCCCCAGGTGCCCCTAGCTAGCAGCAATCGTAATATTATTGAATTTTACATTCAGTTTGAGGGAAAGAGAAGTGGGTCTGAGACTAAGTTTTTAAACTTAAATAAGGGCAATTATGAGGACATGAAAACTGAGCTGGCTAAAGTGAATTGGCGAATTAGGTTAAGGGATAGGTCATTGGAGATGCAGTGGCTAATATTTAAGACGATATTTCAGAATGCACAGAATAGATAGATACATTCCAACAAGCAAGAAAAAGTCCAAGGGATGGGCACACCATCCGTGGTTAACAAGAAAGGTTAAGGATAGTATCAAACTTGAAGAAAAAGCATATAATTGTGCAAAGGCAGGTAACAGTTCAGACGGTCGGACAGAATATAAGGAACAGCTAAGAATGGCTAAAAGATTAATAAGGAGGGAAAAATTAGAGTATGAGAGAAAGCTAGCCAGAAATATGAAAACAGATAGTGTTTTTATAAATGTTAACTCTTTTTAAAATAAAGTGAACGTTGGCTCTGTAGAAAGTGAGTCTAGAGAATTGATAATGGGAAAACAAGGAGATGGCAGATGAATTTAACAAGTATTTTGCATCAGTTTTCACTATAGAGGATACAAGTAACATCCCAGAAGCAACTATAAACCAGGAAATGGAAGTGGGGCAGGAAGTCAGGAAAATTATAGTCACCAGAGAAATGGTACTGAACAAATTGTTAGAGCTGCGGGCTGACAGGAGCCCAGGCCCTGATGGACTTCATTCTCGAGTCTTAAAAGAAATGTTTCGTGAGATAGTTGATGTATTAGTTTTAATTTTCCAAAACGCTCTAGATTCAGGGTCGGTCCCATTAGATTGGAAGATAACAAATGTAACTCCATTATTCAAAAAGGGAGGGAGACAGAAAGCAGGAAACTACAGGCCAGTTAGCTTAACATCCGTCATAGGGAAAACGTTAGAAGCTATTGTTAAAGAAGTTATAGCAGGGCACTTGGATAAGCTCAAGGTCATCAGGCAGAGTCAACATGGTTTTGTGAAAGGGAAATAGTGTTTAACCAATTTATTGGAGTTCTTTGAAGAAGTAACATGTGCTGTGGATAAAGGCGAACCGGTGGATGTACTGTACTTAGATTTCCAGAAGGCATTTGATAACGTGCCTCATCAGAGGTTATTGCGGAAAATAAAAGCTCATGGTAGTAAGTAACATATTGGCATGGATAGAAGATTGGTTGGCTAACAGGAAGCAGAGAGTAGGCATAAATGGGTCTTTTTCAGGTTGTCAAGATGTAACGAGTGGTGAGCCACTGGGATCAGTACTGGGATTTCAACTGTTTACAGTTTATTTAAATGACTTGGATGAAGGGATGGTCGCCAAACTTACTGATGACACAAAGATAGGTGGAAAATAAGAAATGGAAAAGGCATAAGGAGGTTACAAAAAGTCATAGGTTAAGTGAGTGGGCAAAGATCTGACAAATGGAGTATAATGTGAGAAAATGAAATTGTCCATTTTGGCTGGAATATTGGAGATGCATATTATTTAAATGATGAGAGATTGCAGAGCTCTGAGGTGCAGAGTTATCTGGGTGTCCTAGTGCATGAATCACAAAAGGCTAGTATGCAAGTACAGCAAGTAATTAGGAACCTAATTGAATGTTATCATTTATTGCAAGGGGAAGTGAATACAAAAGTAGGGAGGTTATGCTTCAGTTGTACAGGGCAATAGTGAGACCATATCGGGAGTACTGTGTACAGTATTGGTCACCTTATTTAAGGAAGGATGTAAATGCATTGGAAGCCGTTCAGAGAAGGTTTACCAGATAATATTTGGAATGGGTGGGTTGTCTTATGAGGAAAGGTTGGACAGACTTTGTATCTACTAGAGTTTAGAAGAGTAAGAGTGACTTGATTGTAACATATAAGACCCTGAGGGATCTTGACAGGATGTGGAGAGGATGTTTCCTCTTGTGGAAAAATCTAGTACTAGGGGTCTGTGTTTAAAAATAAGATGTCGCCCATTTAAAACAGCGGAATCTTTTCACTCAGGATGGTCCAGAATATGTTGGTGAGTTTATGTAAAGGGAGAGATTAAGGGAGAATAACAGGGCAGTGAACTCAGAACAATGTTGAATTGAGATGGAAGTTGAAATCGCTGAGAATGAGAATTCACTTGATGCAGAGGCTGAGAGGGAAGTGAAGATATCTCAGTGAGAACATTTTTCTGGTTCTTGGGTGGGTTTTTAGAAAACAAGGATGTTAAATGAGAGGTGAGAGGGTGGAACAAAGTGAGAATCTCAAAGTAGGAGTAAGGGGACAGCTAAAGGTGTGATTGGTGATGAGAGCTACACCACCATTGTGACGGTCTTTGAGCAAGTGATGGAAGGCATACTGTGGGGGGGCGGGGTGGTGGTGGTGGAGAGGCTTTATTTTGGGAAAAGCTGTCACACACACAAACACCCCCCTCGCCCCCTAGTCAGGCCTCCATTAAGGCACTTTGAGGCACTTTTAAAAAAAATTCTTTCATGGGATCTGGGCGTCACTGGTAAAGCCAGCATTTGTTGCCCATACTTAATTTGCCATAACTGAGTGCCTTGCTTGGCTATTTTGGAGGACAATTAAGAGTCAACCGCATTGCTGTGGGTCTGAAGTCACATGTAGGCCAGACTGGGTAAGGACAGCAGATTTCCTTCTGAAGGACATTAGTGAACCACATGGGTATTGTTATGGCAATCAATGATAGTTTCATAGTCACCATTACTGCAACTAGATTTCAATTCCAGATTTATTAATTTAATTCAAATTTCACCAGTTGCTGTGGTAGGATTTGAACCCATAACTACAGAACATTAGGCTGGTTCTTGAATTACTAGTCCACTGACGTTACCACTACGCCACTCAATCCCCAAGAGGTTTATGGATGCCAAGCGTCTTATTCACAAGTGAGTGGATATTCTGGAGGAAGATGTGTAATTGGGGCATTGGGAGCTGATCTGCTGGAAGAGTCCACAAGTTCTGAAATGTGGTGAGTTGGATAGGGGAGAGATTGGCAAGATAAGCCCTCAGCGGGTGTGCTGGGCAGGCAATTTAGCGAGAGAGTAGAATTGGGTAGTTGGTGCTCTCAATGAGTTAGTGCCGAGTGCCTCACTTGGCCTTTTGGATGCCAAACAAGGCAGAGAGAAGCTGTAGGCTTATCTAAGAGGGAACCAAGCCTGGGACAGTGACAGGAGAGTAGGGATTTGAAGAGTACTGAAGGGTTGGATTGGGGATTTGGGAGGAACAGCAGCCCTGACAGCTGGCACCAGCTCTTTCTCACCTTGTAGAGGGATGTAGGGAGTATCTGAGGAGGGGAGAACTGAAAGGTATGATGAAAGGTGTAGTCTTGAGGCTTTCAAATGTATCTGTACTAGACATTTATACATATCCTTGTAAGATGGATGGATACCTGACCCTACTTGAAGTTAAAATCTTTGGTCATTCTTTGCACAGATTAAATTTTGCTTCAGGATTTCCATGCAGAAAAGCAATTTCATCAGGGACATTGGATCCTGCAAAATCATTGTGCCACTCATTCATATCCCTATTGCTTTGCTCTGTTTCCCAATGCTGCAATATTTAAATGGAAGTTTTTCTCTCAATCTTGTTGCCACTGTTAATATCAGACAAGTTGCTGATTATGCCAACAAGAGTTAGGACTGAAGTCAGGAGAGAGCACTGCTATTTAAAATCATGGTGTTGAAGGAGCAGGGCAACTGCACATGAGCTGAAATTGGGAAAAAAAGAGAGAAAATATATTTATTGGTAACAGCTGATACAAGAGTTAAGTATTTTGATAGATGAATGCTTTGTAATTTTAATGCTCATCTTCTACAATATAGGAGAAAAACTTTGGGAAATCATCTTGTATGCAAATATGTCTATGCTCACTTCTCATGCATGCATTTTTTCAAAATGTGTGCTCAACACAGTTTGTTGCAATGTTGTTCAATAGTGTCAGAAGGTAAATCATCTTTGTAGTTTGCCAGATGCATATTGTCCTTCAGATTTAAAGACAGTCTAAAATAATGTCCCAAGATTAACACAGCAATTCAAATTAAATGTTTTTACTATCAAGGTCAGGTGTCCTGAGGACCTCTGGCAAATCTAAGTAAGTAAGCAATTGTTCTGTATAAAATGTGCAAAACTCAAAATAGCACCTTAAGCCTGAAGATCAGGTCCAAATTTTACATACCATATCTGCCTGTGTCCATTCATGCATGCATTTTGGCTGTTGCTTCAGAACCAAGCTCATCACTTCTATTTCCCCTTGATTTTTCTTTTCTTTACTCCTCTTTATCATCATCATGCCGCCTTTCATTCTCCCCTCCTCAGGTACTCTGCCTCCCAAATCCCCACTCCAACCCTTCAGTACTCTTCGACCTTCCCACTCTCCTGTCTGCCTCAGGCTTGGTTTCCTCTTAGATAAGCCTACAGCTTCTCTCTCTGCCTCTTTTGGCATCCACAAGGCCCAGTGAGGCACTCGGCACTAGCTCATTGACAGCACCAAATACCCCATTCTACTCTTTCAACGAACTGCCTGCCCAGCACACCCGCTGATGACTTATCTTGCCAATCTCTTTCCTATCCAACTCACCATTCCCATTTCAGAACTTGTGGACTCTTCCAGCAGATCAGCTCCCAACGCCCCACTTCCACACTTTCTTCCAGAATATCCACACACTTGTCAACAAGAGGTTCACAATTTTTACCTTGGTTTACAAAATGGGCTAATTGGGGAATAGGATAGATCATGGTGGGTCATGGGAAATTGAGCCTACTGTGAAAAGCAAAAGTGATCAAAGTTAAACAGGTACAAGTCAAGTTGGATTGGCTATCCAATATTGAATTTTAAGGTATTTTGAATGCGATGTTCTAAGATGGGCAAAGTGGAGAGTAATTTAAATCTGAGTGGATTTTCCCTTATCAAGGCATTCCAACACAGTCAAGCTCTTAGTAGACCTTTGTTTTCCCTTTTTAGTACTGTAGATTATTCTTGCTGAAGGCTGCTTAAAAGAAAACTAAACATGCTTAATGCTACCAATACGTGAATTAAGCACAGTGACAGCATTAAATATTTAAGTTAAGGTTCCTGAAAGTGATCTGGCGAATGCTTAATGGGATTAGAAATTAATTGAGAAATGCTCGTTTTGGTTGCTCCCTTCTTCCATGGAGCAAAGTTGAGACCATCTAGACTTCAGACATGAATGGTACATGGGACATTATAATCGATTTTGTGCAAGGGTGACAGATTGTGACAGATCTTTGTCCTTGCCTGCTCAAAACTTGACCTGGTCCATCTGAATGGAAAGGATGAACTTGGTGCCTGAAAGGAGCAGAGTGCTTAATGTCACAGGCCCTGTTTTCATATTGTTGCACTTGACAAACCTACTTACTGCCTAATATTGGCTAAAACCCATATAAAGGGTACAGAGGTAGAATAGAATAAATTGTAGGTTTTCTGATCATTTTCCACCAAGTGAAACCATATTTACTAGGTTGACGTTGGGGAATTCACAAACATTTTAAATTAACTACAATTCTTGCCAATGCTTTTTAAACAAAGGCCTGAATCTTCCTAGGAGTGGCAATCAACATTGGATTGCCACTCCACTCTACTCCTACTTTTCTGCACCATGCCGGAACTCTGCGTTTCTGGCCGAGTCTTCCCATCCCAGCTTCTTCAAAAATGTGGAGCATACCTGCAATGCATCTGCTTCCTTGTAACGCTGGTTGTTGGGGGAAGACCAGCAACGACCCCTTTTTAAGCACTAGCCTAAAAGGCACTCTTTTAGGCACTCGGACAATGCAGGGACTGGAAGATCAGGCCAAAGTTCTCCTTTTTCACTTTTGTAAAGATAGGCAACATGAGGAAAGAGAAATAATCAAATACACCAGAATGGTTGTATTTGACTAGTTGTATTTATATCATGCTTTTAACATAAAATAACCATGGCATTTCACAGTTGCATTATAATGCAAAAATGATACCAAGCCACATAACGTGATATTAGGGCAGATGACCGAAAGTTTGGTTAAAGAGGTAGGTTTGAGAAGTGTCTTAAGGGAGGAAAGTGAGGTAGGAAGGCAGAGAGCTTGAAGGAGGGAATTTTGGGGCATTGGGCCCAGGAAGCTGATGGAGCGATTAAAATTAGGGATGCGCAAGATCAGAATTTTGAGAAGCGCTGATATTTTGGAAAGTTATGGGGCTGAAGGAGAAGAGAGGTCATGGAAGGATTTGAAAACAAGGATGAGAATTTTACAGTCGAGGTGTTGCTTGACCAGGAACCAGTGTGGGCCAGCAAGGGCCGATGGGTGAATGGGATTTGGTGCAAGTTAGGACATGGGCAACAGAGTTTTGGACGGCCTTTAGTTTACAGAGGTTAGAATGCAGAGGCTGGCAAAGAGGAATTGCAGAATCTTTAGCCTGGATCCTAATTAATTGAATACACACAGAACATATAATTGAAACCACCTCTTTTTGCACAGAAGTTCAGCTTTTGTAGTACTGTTCATGTCACAGCCTCACTGCTGATTTAGGGCTAGCTGATATTAATCATAATTAATACTTCCTGCTTTTGCACCTGTGTCATTCAGCCATGTGCAGAAAAAGTGAGCTGTAGTGGCTTGAGATGGCTTTAGCTAGACCCCAAAATAACTCATTTCCAGGCCCCTTGTCGTCATTTGTCAATTTAGAGTGTGAATTGTCTCCTCTGACCACCTGCTTCCCCATTGTCTCCTACTGGATGTATCATGCAGGGCCTGCTTTTCGTAATGGTGAGCTTCCAGGGTCACAGGACTCAATTGCTGACTGTCTTTGCCTTGCTGGAGGCAGGAATTTTTGCAAGAACAGGTGTTCTTGTGTCCAGGATACAGATCTAGAAATCCAGCAAAAACAAAAGAGACATTAAGCCTGTCTGTTTATTTGCAAAAATGAGTATATTTCGAAAGTAGAGTACCCCTTTAGCTATTTGCACATCTGTTCTCAAAATTGAAGCATGAACTTCAGATAAACTCTGTACCAAACTTGCCCTTGACTTTATTCGATTGTCCTATAATTTATATTTGGCTACAAGTAGCCTTTTTTATCCTGGTATAATGATATGGCTTTAATGGAGCTTTGATTTGTGATTGATCAAAAGCATTAAAGTGGATTAAGAATATGACAATAATAGAATGTACCTCACAATACAAGAAATCACTAGCTTATTAGAATCTAGCAATTCAGTTGACCATATTTTTCCACGTATCGTAAATAAGTCTTGATATGCACTATAGTAACTGATTGTAAATTCCAGTTTTAAATTTTTTTTTTAGGCATTCGTTAAAGATGTGTTTGAAGATTCACTTGCTGTTACCTTTGAGAACAAGTAAGTATTTTATACTGAAGTGATGGAATTAAATTTTAAATACCTACATCAAGGAGCTGCTGGAAAATGTAGGTCTCTTAGACCTATTTGTTTTAATAGTGTTGCTCTATACCCACAGGTATAATTATTGCTTCTGAATGAGAGCCTTCATTCTGTTACCTATTCTTCTGTCTGTCATTTCTTCCTCACCAGAGGTGCAGCTAACATTGTGGGATGGGATAATTATATATTTGGTGCTACTCTGAACTTTTGCAAAATACCTCAATAGTGCTGTTAAATGTAAATGCCCTAATTGTGTACCACCTTTCATTGCAGTATTTTTCTAACTTGCCTTTTGTAATTTTTCATTGTGTTTATAGGAACCTGTTAAAGTAATTTCATATATTTTGATGCCTTAGTTCTAAAGGGAGGAAATCTAAGATACTGTATTAGAAAACATACTTATTTAAATATTTATTTTTCTTATTGAAATGACTTTTCCTTTTTTAACAGTTGGCAACCGGCACGTCGGATTCCTTTCTGTGATGTGCGATTACCACCCCCTTCTGATCTCAAAAAGGAGATTAGCGAAGGGGATGAGGTTGAGGTGAGCTTAAAATAATTGTAAAGCTACACAAAACAAATACAGTAACCAATTCTGATAGCCTCCTATTCAAATCCGACATCTTTTATGTTTATAGTAAAAGTGCAGCTTTATCTACAAAATGCATTCCTTCCTAAATTAGTTTTCAGACACATTGATTTTAGAAGCATCATGCATAATTCCACAATGTTTTGCTTTAAATCATAGCATTTTACAGTCTCTCTGAAGAACTTTTTTCAGCACCCTTTATAAATAAATTAAATTTGTGCGTCTTGACAATGGCACTGTATAGATTCAACATGTGCATAGTCCTAATATTATTTATCACTATTTGCCACAACTATGGAATCTCGCACTCTCACACAACCATTGGCAAGATCAATTCTATTCATGTCGTACATGTGTGTCCTAATTTTATTTTTAACATTCATCTGTTTGCCTCGGAGCTGGGTACATACAGTGTTGAACTTTAATTTCAAAGATCTTGGCTGTATCTTCTGATTCCAGTCTGTTTCTATTTCCTTCCCCCACCCCCTATGGCCACTTTCCACTGAGGTTGTTATGTAAACATTTCATGACCTTTCACCAGAACTGATGAACGGTTCTGATGAAACTCCATCAACCTGAAACATTTAGCTCTTTCTCTCCACAGATGCTGCCTGACCTGCTGAGTTTTTCCTGCTTTTTTGTTCTTATTTCAGATTTCCAGCCACAGTATTTTGCTTTTGTATAAGTTTTTGAAATTACTATTACCAACATATGCACAAAAGGGTTCACATACAAATGCTTGTGTTATGGAAGAATAAGTGTGGTGATCACATGCCGAACTTTGGTGTCTTTTTTTTAAATTCAGAAATATATGAATTGCCTGGATTGTCATTGAGCTACATTTGACTAAAATATCAGTCAGCACAGGCTCAGAATATTTTTATCCAAATTATCCTTTTTGTGGCTTACTTCCATTAGCTGTACAATTTACTAAATCTTGGTCATGGGTCAATAATTGAGGTATTGTGCTTTCACCCCTCTTGAATATGGGAGCTGCATTTTCCTGTGTTTGTCTGGCAGAGCCTCATTGAAGTAATTAAAAATGCCTGGATATTTTACAAATCTCTTAGCTTGACTTTCTTGGAACCTGGAATAAATTTGTTCAATTCGGGGAATTTACTCATTTTCAGAGCTTTAAGTATATCTAGAGCTTTACTTTTCAAAGTTCTGGCACACATGATACGTATTTGATGTTGGTTGACATTGTTGGTTTCTTAGTTTTAGAAAAGACTCCCAAAAAGTTGTAAATGTGTTAAATAGCATGTGCTTCAGCTCTTTTCTTCTTTCAGCTGTGCAAATTCTTGGTTAGGCTACATTTGGAGTAGTGAGAGTGGTTTTGAGCAGCACATCTTACGAACAATAGATTGACCTCAGGGAGCGCAGTGTAAATTTACTAGAATGATACCTGGAATTGAGTGTTAAGTTACAAGGAGAGATTAAAGAAAGTAAAGTTGCATTCCCAGGAATTTAGAAGGTTAAGGGGTGATTTGATCAAAAGATTTTTTGGATATTAAGGGGAAAAGTTAGGGTAGATAGAGAGGGACCATTGCCGCTGGTTGGGCAGCCTGGGACCATTGCCGCTGGTTGGGCAGCCTGGGACCAAGGGACGTAGTCTAAAAATTAGAGCCAGACTTTTCAGGAGTGAAATTAGGAATATAGCATAAAAAAAAGGAACAGGAGTACACCATTCAGCCCCTCGAGCATGCTCCACCATTCAATAAGATCATGGCTGATCTTCTTGTGTTTCAATTTCCACATTCCCATCTAACCCCAATAACTTTTGATTCCCTTGCCTAACAAGAAGGTATCTACCTCTGCCTTAAAAATATTCAATGACCCCCGCCTCCTCCACCTTCTGAGGCAGATAATTCCAAAGTTGCACAACCCTCTGAGAGAAAATATTTCTCCTCATCTCTGTCCTAAAAGGGCGACTCCTAATTTTAACATAGTGTCCCCAGTTCTGGACTCACCCACAAGAGGAAACATCCTTTCGACGTCTGCCTTGTCAAGGCTCTTCAGGATCTTGTATACTTCAATCAAATCACCCCTCACTCTTCTAAACTCCAATGGAAATAAGCTCAGTCTGCCCAACCTTTCCTCATAAGACAACCCATTCATTCTAGGTATCAATCTAGTAAACTTCCTTTGAACCACCTCCAATGCATTTGCATCCTTCCTTAAATAAGGAGACCAAAACAGCCCACTGTATTCAAGGTGCGGTCTCACCAATGCTCTGTATAACTTGAAGCATAACATCCTTACTTTTATGTTCAATCTCTTTTGTAATAAAGGATAGCATTCCATTAGCCTTCTTAATTACTTTCTGCACCTGCATACTAACTTTTTGTGGCTCATGTACTAGAACACCTAGATCCCACTGCACCTCAGAATTATGCAGCCGTTCTCCATTTATGTAATACTCTGCTTTTTTGTTCTTCCTGCCAAAGTGAACAACTTCACATTTTTCCACGTTGAACTCCATTTGCCAGATCTTTGCCCACTCACTCAACCAATCTATATCCTTCTGCAACCCCCTCATGTCCTCTTCAAAACATACTTTCCTACCTATCTTTGTGTCATCTGCAAATTTAGCTACCATGTCTTCACTCCCCTCATAAAGGAAATGCTTCTACGCACACAAGCTGGTAGAAGTTTGGAACTTTCTTCCGCCAATAGCAGTTGATTCTTGCTCAGTTAATTTAAAATTGAGATTAATAGATTTTTGTTAGCCAAAGGTAAAGGGATATGGAGCAAAGGCAGGTAATATGGAGTTAGGTCATGGCTCAGCTATGACCTCATTGAATGGCAGAACAGTCACGAGGGATTAGAAGGTTTACTTCTGCTCCTACATTCATATGTAGCTGCTGCTGCTTGAGTTCTCTGCCAGGAGGCTGGTCCAATCCACAGCACCATGACCTCCACCACTGGTAGGGCAAGAAGGCAGATCCTGAATCCAGCCCAGCTGGAACGAGGATTGAACCCCGTTCTGTTGGGGCTGATCTGATCCACAGCGGCTGTCCGGCCAACTGAGCAACCGGCCGCCCAAGGAGTCGGAGTTGCTGTGGCAGCATACACTTTAACATGCATGTTGTAGTCCTGGAGCCACGCAGCGTGATGGCAGAAGCTCCAATTTCTTTCCATTACTTGGATGACGAGGAATCTCTCCAGCTGTCACTGCCTGCCATTGGAGTATGTTGCAAGGATTTACAAGTTAATAGTCAACCTGTTTGGCCGCCTTATGAATGCACCTTCCTTGGCCATCAAGCCCTGGAGTGGAACTTGATCCCAGGGCTTCTGGCTCAGAAGCAGGGGCAATACTCACTGCACCACAAGACTTCCCTTATGTAGCTATCTTCTGTATGTCCTCATTTTCAATTACATATGGGTCCTTCTACCCATTGCTGCCATTGTACATTATGTTTTGCACCCCTGCTTCGTCCCTTATCTCTTAGCTATTTGCTTGCTATAATCTATTCGACAAAATGGTCACCCATTCTTTTCCTTAAATACTCGCTTGGTGGTACAGAACTTGAGTATTGCTGAAAAAATAGACATTAAAGCTTTTTGTCTTGTACTCATCAGGACACTTTTTTCAGCAATACTTTTCCTTAAAGCTTTGTAACTCTTTCCTTTTTTCCACCCCTTTTAATTTCCATATTGATCTATCCCACAGCATTTTTGGTGACTTCGCGTCTGTGCATGATGCACCATGTTTTTGAAGGGTATCTAGTTAAGCTTGAGCAACACACTCTCAATTTGTGTTATCAAACCCAGCTCTCGTATTCCCGAAGTATCGGTATCATTTGAAGTTGTGTGCTGGCGTTTAGTTAAGTACTTGCACTATTTCCAAAGTCACATCAAACGTTTGCTATGGTTTGCCTTTTTTCAACAATCCAGTAATTGTAACTTTTTGTATTACTCAAATGGAAGTGCATGATAATCCCTAATTGCCTAAAGATATATGTATTAGATTATTATGTCTTTTGGGACTTCTATCTGACGTGGCATCCCTTTTAATGGCATTCACGCTCATAGATCTAAGAACCCCACTTTGTTTCTGTGGAGCATAGCTGTTTACATTATCAGTTCTCTAACTTGAAATACTAGCCAAATCATTTTAACCTGGTTGTATTTTGTTTATAGCCAATAATTTGTGCATAAAAGGCCCCCTTCCTTGAGGTTGATTGCTAATACTAGAGGGAATTGTGTATTTCTTAAGTGCTAAGGTCCTGAGTCCCTTTCAGATTATAGAAACTGAGTTCCGTTTTAAATCTGTAATACTGAGCTCCTGCTGAAAATTCATATGGAAAGGTATAATAGAGAAATGTAATAATTTGAACTGAGAGATAAGTGGATATTTTCATTCTTCTATTTTGATAGTCTAGAGCAAAACCCTTTTTTTAACTTATTAACTTACTCATTTATTATAGTTAGCTCAAAATTTTCATAATTTTTCTTCCCTTCATCCCTGGCTTGCCTATCTTCACTTAGTAGGCAGGTTATCCCCTCCTGAATGCCTTGTTCCTTTTAAATTACGTTCACTTCCACTCTTCTGAATGCACCATCTTTATGAGGCCCAGATTAATGCTGTGGGGACACGGGTTCAAATCTCACCACGGCAGCTGGTGGAATTTAAATTGTTAATAAATTTAAATTAATTAAAAATAATATGGAACTGAAAGATAGTTTCATTGTTACCATGACCAAGACTGCCATCAGTCGTCACTTAGCCATATAAATATAGAAACTGAACTGGACTAGCCACATAAATACTGTGGCTACAAGAGCAGGTCAGAGGCTAGGAATTCTGCGGTGAGTAACTCACTACCTGATTCCCAAAAGCCTGTCCACCATCTCCAAGGCACAAGTAAGGAGTGTGATGGAATACGCTCCACTTTCCTGGATAAGTGCAGTTCCAACAACACTCAAGAAGCTTGACACCATCCAGGGCAAAGCAGCCTGCTTGATTGACACCCCTTCCACAAACATTCAATCCCTCCACTACCGATGAACAGTGGCAAGTGTGTACCATCTACAAGATGCACTGCAGAAACTCACTAAGACTCCTTAGGCAGCACCTTCCAAACCCATGACTGCTACCATCTAGAAGGGCAAGAGCAGCAGATACATGGGAACACCACCAGCTGAAAGTTCCCCTCCAAGCCACTCACCATCCTGACTTGGAAATATATTGCCATTCCTTCACTGTCGCTGGGTCAAAATCCTGGAACTCCTTTCCTCACAGCACTGTGGGTGTACCTACAACACATGGACTGCAGAGGTTCAAGAAGGCAGCTCACCGCCACCTTCTCAAGGGCATTTGGGGATGGTCAATAAATGGCCTAACCAGCGACGCCCACATCCCATAAATGAATAATAAAAACTCATCTCGTTCACCAATGCCCTTTAGGGAAGGATATCTGCCATCCTTACCTGGTCTGGCCTGCATGTGACTCCAGGCCCACAGCAATGTTGTTCACTCTTAACTGTTCTCAATGGATGTGCAGCAAATGTTGGCCTTGCCAGCAACACTTACATCCTGTGAACAAATTTTAAAAGCACGTCACCACTTATTTGAAGAACCACATGGGGAGCCTTTCCAGTCTGTTGGATAACATTTATCCCTCGATTAGTATCACTAGGATAAATTGTTTGATCATTTGTCTCATTACTGTGTATGGGACCTTCCTGTGTGTGAATTGGCTGCCATGTTTCTCAACCTTATACCACTGAGTACATTTCAGAAGTACATCAGTCATTGGCTGTGAAGGGTTTTGGGCCATCCTGAAGTTGTGAAATATGCTATGGAAATGTAAGATTGTTCGTTCTTTCCGTATGATTGATTGTCTTTAATGCATTAATATCCATTGTGCTTAGACATGTTAGTTATCAAAATAAGTTCTTGTGTAGTGCTTTCCATCTTTGACTTACCCAGTTTATGAGGCAATTGTTTCTTTGCCAGTGACTTGTGGAATGTAATATTGGCTGCAATTATTTGGGATTTGTGAAGCAATATTCTACTTATTTCAGTGGTATTCATGGAGTATTCTGCTCCCTTCTTTGATAAAGCACAACTTTCTCAGATTAGCTGGAGATCTAATCAGAGTTGTCATGTCTTTGATAACAGCTGGAGTACTATTTTCTTCTCTAAAAACTACAGATTGACTATCCTTTATTAGAAACCCTTGGGGCCGTTACATTTCGGTATTCAGATTTTTGGTTTTAAGATCTACTGTGTACGTGGTAGGCCTAGGCCTACTTACATTACAATAGACTAAGCCCAGGCTAGCTATGGTCTATAAATAAGTTGTTTCTCCATTTGTCTCTCACACATGCCCTACTTCTTACCTGTTAACATTTATGGCACCTGTAATATAATATTACATTACTTTATTAACATACAAATTAGCTGCATAGCCGTTCAGTTTTTGGATGTATGGATAAAGGATATTCGACCTGTACTTTGTTAGATGTCGCCTTTAGAAAGAGAACATTTGTTTTGTAGGTTTTCATCGTTTTTCTAAGAAACGTGGTCCACACACTCAGCCATTCATCTCACAGGCCTTTAGGGGAATAGCAGCAGTGCGTACCATCTACAAGAACCATTGCTGCAGCTCGCCATGGCTTCTTCAACATCATCTTCCAAACCCTGAACCTCTACCACCTAGAAGGATAAGGGCAGCAGATGCATGGTAATATCACCACATACAAGTCCACTTTCAAGTCATGCACCATTATGACTTGGAACTATATTGCCATTCCTTCATTGTTGGGTCAAAATGTTGGAATTCTGAACTCTCTCCCTGTCAGCACTGTGGGTATACCTACACCACTTGGACTGCAGGGGTTCAAGAAGGCAATACATTACCATTTGTACAATGGCAATTAGGGATGGCTGATAAATGCTAGGCTTGCCAGCGATGCCCACATCCTATGAATGAATGAAAATTAATATATTCCTTTCATTTGATTGAGCTGGTGCTGCAGCAGACTTTGTGTTTACTATGTGGGAATTCATCTCCGTATTAAGTATGCTAAAATCTCAAAATTGCTGTGAAGAGGGGCATGTTACTGAAACTTTTTGTCTTGCATTCATCAGGACAAAACAAGAATGCCAAATTTCAAGTGATCAGAACAATTTAAACTACAGGAAAAAGTGTGCTGATTGCTTGACAAGTCAACTCTGATTGGCCAAGATGTTGGATTGGCAAACTCGATGGGAGCTATAGGCTTCCCAAGCTCCTGGGTAATTCAAAAAAGGCACAAAGCTTGAACATATTCCTTTTGTAGAGAATGCATCCCTGCGTATGAGTGTATTTCCCTTCTAAATGAGCCACATTATGAGCTTGATTGATTATCTGTAATTGGTTGTTAATGTAGCTAAGAGTGCACTCAGGATTGTTCAGCAAGTGCTGCCCAACCACGGAATCACATCTAGCAGTAGATGTTTTATTTTGGGTTTGCAAATGCAGACTGGTTGATTACAGCCTGCACTCTGCCTATTGCAAACAACTGAAGGAACAGGCTATTTGATTCGATTGGCCAATTGTTGGGAAGTATGGCCCACATACCCAGCATTGCACCAACACTGAAATTCATATACGACATTGCTCAATTGTTTGGTAGGCTCAATGTCTTTTTAGACTGTCGGTAGTATCCCGTTAGTGGAAATACCACTCGCGTAGCCATTGCATAATTGCAATGTGAAATGGCTTGCTTGCTCTTCAAATTTCTGAGATACTTGCCTTTCCAGGGTAATTTGAGGTAGATTGGGCACTTTTCAGGTCTGAAAGTGGCGGCCTTTGGCTCATTTGCAAGTATGCGTGATACACAGTGAACATTGATCTGACTAGGATAGCCATTGTCTGGCAGGTAGCTTTAATGTGCTCTATTTCTGTGTCAGGCTCGCAAGGTGAGCAAATGGCTAGGGCCCTATTTACAAGTTTGCTGATAAGGTCAATCTTATAGCACGTGGAGCTATATGAATCCCAATGTTTATAATGACCGGTGAAGGTAGGTTATTCAAATCTCAAAATCCAAAGGATGCTGGTGCCTCTTTGCGAATCCTCCAAAGGAGGATACCTGGTGCTTGTGCACTCCAGAAATATGTGGAGGATACTTCTTAGAAGAAATATGAAAGATGTGAGATTTATTTTAACCATGGTCATTTAGAGACTTTATTGTTTCACAAGTATCTTATGGAGAAACCCTTTGCTTTCCTTAATTTTAACAGTGTAATTAATGGCCATCAGTAAGTCCAGACCTTTTGTAGATTATTGTGTCCAAATCCAGACACCATACTTGAAGGACGCGAAGGCCTTGATGAGGGTACAGAAGAAATCTGCTAGAATAGCTCCAGGGCTGAGGGAATTAGAGTTAGGTGGATAGATTGGTGAAGCTAGGGTGGTTTTTCAAGCAGAGAAGCTAAGAGGAGATTTGACACAGGTGTTTAAAATCATGAAAGGTTTGGACGGAGCAAATAAAGAGAAACTACTAGTAGCTGCAGGATCGATAACAAGAAGGCACAGATTCAAGGTGATTGGCAAAAGAACTAGAGGCACATGAGGAAAAGCATTTTCTCCCCATATTGAATGGTTAAGATTTGGAATGCACTGCTTGATAGGGTGATGGATACAGATTCAAAGGGGAGCTGGGTAAATACTTGGAGGAGAAAAAAATGCAGGGATATGGGGAAGGATTGGGAGAGTGGAATTAACTGGACTGCTCTGCAAAACAATTGCACAGTTGTCTGAAATGGTGTTCCACAGGGCTCGGTGTTGGGACCCTTGCTGTTTGTGTTATATATTAATGATTTCGACGTGAAGATGGAGGGCACGACTGGGAAATTTTCAGATGACACGAAGATTGGCCGAGTAGTGGATAGTGTAGAGGATAGCCATAATCTCCAAAACGATATAGATGGGTTGGTGGAGTGGGCGGTAAAGTGGCAGATGGATTTTAACATAGAGAAATGTGAAAGTCATACAGTTAGGGAGGTCAAACAGTTACAGGGATTACGCAATAAATGGGAGTACACTAAGAGGGGTAGATGAAGTGAGAGATTTTGGCATACAAGTACACAGGTCCCTCAAGGCAGCAGATCAAGTAGACAAGGTTGTAAAGAAGGCATATAGAACGCACTCCTTCATTGGCAGAGGTATAGAATATAAAAGTAAGGATATAATGTTGGAATTGTATAAAACACTGGTGAGGCCACAACTGGAGTATTGTGTACAGTTCTGGTCACCACATTACATGAAGGACGTAATAGCTCTGGAGAGAGTGCAGAGGAGGTTTACAAGAATGTTGCCTGGGTTAGAAAAGTGTAGCTACGAGGAGAGATTGGATAGGTTGGGGTTATTTTCCTTAGAACAAAGAAGGCTGAGAGGTGACTTGATTGAGGTGTACACAATTATGAAGGGAATAGATAGAGTGGACAGGATAAAATTGTTTCCCTTGATGGAGAATTCTAGAACCAGGGGACATAGATTCAAGATAAGTGGCAGAAGGTGTAGGGGGGACATGAGGAAGAACTTTTTTACGCAGAGGGTAGTGGGTGTCTGGAAGTCGCTGCCCAAGTTGGTGGTAGAGGCAGAAACTTTAAACTCTTTTAAAAAGTACCTGGATCTGCACCTAAAGCGCTGTAAGCTGCAGGGCTATGGGCCGGGTGCAGGAAGGTGGGATCAGAAAGGGCACCTGGGTGTCTTCGGGCTGGCATGGACAAGATGGGCCGAATGGCCTCCTGTGCTGTAACTTTTCTATGGTTCTAATTGCTGCAGACTTCGGACTAAATTCCCTCTTTGTGCTGTACAATTTTAGAATTTATTTTGAAACCTGCTTTCATTTTGTAACTGATGTACGTTAACTGGTGCTGGAAACAGATGTGGAGGTCTTCTATTAACCAGTTGATTTGAAAATAAGAATATGGTATTCTTCAGATAATGTATCCTCCAAGTTGCGTTGCATTACATTACATTGAAAAATTTGTTCCTAAGGTTATTTTAGTACAGTATTGAAATATGATCAGTGTGTGAAAATTGCCTACAAAGCAGGAACTATCTCTGAAATCATTGTGAATTGTCATTCTTAGAAAATAGCCTTCAATCATTGCAAACTTGATCGAGCATGCTACCTTTTATATTTACCCCTTTCATATAAATATAGCTGGAAATTCAACCCTATTTTGTAGTATTCCCAAAGCAAGTGAAAACAGTGTAGTAAATCCATGTTACAACAATTCAGCATCATTGCATACTTGTCACAATTGCAACTTAGTGTAGGAGCATGAAGTAGGTTATGCCTTATGTTGTGTACACAAGGGCTTTGATCAACAATCAGTTGATTGAACAACATGGTGAAGATGTACCATTGAAAAAAAAAGTGTTGAATTTTAAAAATGGGTTCAAAATTAATGGATCGATAATGGTCTCTAAATATGATATGGATCATTAAAAAAATTTGCACAGACATCTTCTATATTTTTAAAATTGAAGGCAGGGAAATTTCAGTGCTGTATTCATCTTTATACACTGCAGTTAGGGAGTTAGTTTCAGTCTCTTGTTTCCTTTCTTATGGTAGCTGAATGTGATAGCCAATAAATGTGAGAAATATGGACAATCGTTTGATATTCATTGCAATAAGCTGAGAGTGTTGACTGTCATTCCATTCACTAGTGCTTTCTTTAAGCCTGGGTTCCTTGAATGAACTTTAGTTGTACCACTGCACTATTACCAAAGCCCAGGTAGTTTTTAAATAAATATGTAGCCTGCAATAATTAAAATGTTTGCATGGATCATTGTTTGTCACTCTTGTTTTATTCATTTGCTTCTCTTTACCCCCCCTCTCCCAGGTTTATTCTAGAGCAAATGAACAAGAGCCCTGTGGATGGTGGCTTGCCAAGGTTCGGATGATGAAGGGAGATGTAAGTTAGGAATATTTTGAGATGATCGAGCAAGATAATTGGATTGTAAAATGTTTTAACAAAAATAATTGGACTTCAAATTATGTTAGTGTTATAGTTTTATAAATCTGAGCATAGAATGGAAGTGTAAAGCGGTTAAGCTAAGAGAACTGCATGCAGCTATGAATACATCATTAAAGAAATGTGAAAGCCATAGAGATTGTCCAGTTAGAATCACCAGGATAAAATCAGATGGGAAACTGTTTACAATAGAGACTTAAGATACAAGGATGATTTCCACAGTAGCAGAGAAAGCTAAGAGAAGCTTTAAATAAAAGTTTTTCAAATAATGATATGTTTAGATGTGTGAATTGGGAAAGTTTTTTTTTGTCCTTTTGATTGGGGAGCCGGTAATCGACCATCAATTTAAAATAGTGACTGACAGTGAGGAGAGATGTGTTTACACAGAGGGTTGTTAGAATGTTTTGCCATGAAGGATGGTTGAACCAAAGACTATTACATCAAATGGAAAATTGGATTAAATATTTGAAACACTTCTATGGTAGGTTCTTGAAGACACATTCTTTAAAGACTTAAATTTTCAATGTGTTACACGGATTAACCCCACAATTTTTACGTTTTCAACAAATGTCAAGTTCCTTTTTTTAAACTGTCTAAATTTTGTTATTTAACCATCCACCTATGTACTAAACATTTCTGTAGAAAGTACTATGGCTTTTATTTTTAGGTAAGCTTAATTAATTTTTTTAAGAAGTGTTTTATATACAAAAATGCACACTGTATCAGAGTTTGACATCCTTTTGTTCTGTGCAGTTTTATGTAATTGAATATGCTGCCTGTGATGCAACGTACAATGAAATTGTTACTTTTGAGCGATTACGACCTATGAACCCAAACAAGACAGTTACAAAGAATACCTTCTTCAAATGCACAATTGATGTTCCTGATGATTTAAAAGAAGCGTAAGTCGAGAAGCGGTGCATGCCTTAACCATTTAACTGTTTAAAATATCCTTTATTCTTCTCTTCGCAATGTTGTTAGTGGTAGGTGACCCAATTATTTAGCATTTTTATTGCCAAAACACGGCTAAGAAACACTTTTCAGCTGATCAAATTAAGCACATGTCAACCAACTAAGTTAAAATATCCTTGCATGATAATCTTGCATTTGCCTCCAGATGATTTGTAAATCAAACCTTGTGTACTTGGAACATTAAATCTTAGATGAAGTAACAGAGAAGGTCGATAATGGTACTGCAGTTAATGTTGTGAATGTAGATTTTCAAAAGGTGATTGATAAATTGCCACATAATGGATTTGGTAGCAAAATTGAAGCCCGTGGGATTAAAAGTACAGTGACAACTTGGGTACAAAATTGGCTAAGAATGGAATTTGATGCAGAAGTGATGCATTTTTGGAAGGAAAAATGAGGAAAGCCAATAAAATATTAAATGGTATAATTTTAAAGCAGGTGCATTAACAGACCTGGGAGTTCATATACACAAACTTAGATGCTTTATAAATAGACAAAAGAGTACAAAAGTAAGGAAGTTACACTAAACCTTTATAAATCACTGTTAAAGCCTCACCTAGAGCATTATTTCCACGGGTGGGATTTTCCGCACCTGCCCACTGCTG
Organism: Cetorhinus maximus; assembly: GCF_964194155.1. NCBI lineage: Eukaryota > Metazoa > Chordata > Chondrichthyes > Lamniformes > Cetorhinidae > Cetorhinus > Cetorhinus maximus. Next base: position 65,585,920 of record NC_135897.1, on the reverse strand, counting down.
GGACTTTCTGCCGCAAGACAGTGGACTTCTGGCTGGGGTGCCACCTCACCCATGGTGGGGTCAGAAAATCCTGGCCCACATTTTTGGAAGGCTGTCAAGGCCTTCAAAAGAAATATACCAGGAATTAGGAATTTTGTGTGGCAGGTCAAGGGAGGTTAGGATTGTTTTGCATAGAGTAGAGAAGGTTGAGAGGAGATTTAGTAACAACATTCAAAATTATGAGAAGTTTTGATGGAATAAGTGAAGAACTGTTTCCATGGCAGGGGTCAACAGATTTAAGATAATGATCAAAAGATCCAGAGAAAGATTAAAATTTTATTTACATGGTGAATTATGATCTGGAATGCCTCTATTTGAAAGGGTGGTGGAAGCAGATTCAATAGTAACTTTCAAAAGGGAGTTTCATTTATACTTGGAAAAGAAAAAAATTCAGAACTGTGGGGTAAGAGTAGGCATGTGGGATACATGGATTTTACTCTTTTACTGAGTCGGTACAGGCATGATGGGTTGAATTGCTGCCTCCTGTGATGTTTGATTCGATGATCCAAAGAAGATTTTGCCTTCATTACCCTTAAAGTCAAATTATTCCAATATTACAATTTTCGTATTTGGTTTAAAGCATGGCTTTTGTTTTTGGAAAATGATTGCTTTTAATTCGGTTGTAGTGCTTGTTTTTGTTGCTGATTGCATAGTATATATTATCTGGATTTAACACTGCTTTTTTTTCTCATCCAGCTGTGCACACGAAAATGCACATAAGGATTTTAAGAAAGCAACTGAAGCAGACTGCATTTTCTATAGTGCTGACACTGGTCAGTTGTTGGTTTTGGTAAGAACTGAAGATGTTTAGATTTAATTCTCAAGAATGATTTTTGCTATCATTATAGGGCTTCAGTGAGCCCACACCACTGTGTAGAGTTGGTCTCTAAGGAAGGATGTACTTAACCTTTGAGGGGGTGAAATGGAAGTTCATTAGATTGATTCTGGGGGTGAGAGGGCTGGCATATGAGCTGGGAATTGAGTGGAAGCGTGAGAGATGATCTAATTGAAATGTTTAAAATTCTGAGGGCTAGATTGGGTAGGTGCTGAGAGGCTGTTACCTGTATGTGGAGAGTCTAGAACTAGGGATTATTGTCTTTAGATAAGTTGGTTAGCCATTTAGGGCTCGGGTGAGGAGAAATGTCTTCACTCAGAAGGTCTGAATCTTTAGATTTCTCTACCACAGAGATCTTTGGATGCTAATTCATTGAGTATACTCAAAACTGAGACCGATAGATTTTTTTTGGGCACTAAGGAACCAAGGGATATAGAAATAGGATGGGAATGGAAGTGCACACTTGAGTATGGTGTATTTCTTCTTACATTTTTACTGAGATGTTACAATCATGGAAGTTTAATAAATAGTTTTGATTTCAAGCAAATGATAAATTGGCAAATGAGAATAAGATACTCTTGTAGCTAAATTCACACTAATGTTTACAGTGGATATGCTTGACTCAGAATATGCTAGTAAGCTGCAAGTAACTGTATGGAGCATTGCTGGAATTTTTTTAAATTAAGTTTTGTTTTATGAAAATCGTACAGAAGTGTTTTTTTTTAATTTAGTCTACCAAAGAAGCCACAGTGAAGAGAGTTAGCATTCTTAGTGATATGCACTTGCGTAGCATTCGTACAAAACTCATGCTTGTGTCCAGAAATGAAGAGGCAACAAAACATTTGGAGGTAAGCAAACATATATTGTCCCATCAAAACTTATTTTCAAAGACTGTTATGCGTGAGTTGCTAATCAATGTTTTTTCAGGAGATGAAGGATGTAAAGTACATTTAATATAAAAAAAACTTTTTAAAAGTGATGAATGAAATAGAAAAATAACATGACGTGAAGGGGAGATGAAAGGCAACTTTCATTTTGAATGTATACATATTGTTTGTGCCAGATCAAATGGCAGAGGAGATTAGGAACAAAAACAGAATTACCTGGAAAAACTCAGCAGGTCTGGCAGCATCGGTGGAGAAGAAATCAGTTAAATCAGAGTCTTCATGACCCTTCGGCAGAACTGAGTATAGTTAGGAGAAAGGTGAAATACAAGCTGGTCTAAGGTGGGGGGAGCGGGGGGAGAGAGAGAAGTTGAGGGTGTGGTGGTTGTGGAGATAAGCAGGCAGTGATAGGAGCAGATAATCAAAAGATGTCACATACAAAAGGATCAAAGAAGTGTTGAAGGTGGTGATATTGTCTAAGAAAAGTGCTAATTAAGAATGGAAGACAGGATACTCAAGGTACAGCTCTAGTGGGGGTGGGGTGGAAAGCCTAACAAAGTTTTAGTTTTAGATTTAAAAATAATGGAAATAGGTGGGAAAAGAAGAATCTATATAAATTATTGAAAAAAAAGGGAGGGGGAGAAACGGGGTGGGGATGGGGGGAGGGGGAGTTTAAGATCTAAAGTTGTTGAATTCAATATTCAGCCCGGAAGGCTGTAAAGTGCCTAGTCGGAAGATGAGATGCTGTTCCTCCAGTTTGCGTTGGGCTTCACTGGAATAATGCAGCAAGCCAAGAACAGACATGTGGGCAAGAGAACAGGGTGGAGTGTTAAAATGGCAAGCGACAGGGAGGTTTGGGTCTTTCTTGCGGACAGACCGCAGGTGTTCTGCAAAGCGGTTGCTCAGTTTGCGTTTGGTGTCTCCAATGTAGAGGAGACCGCATTGGGAGCAACGAATGCAGTAGACTAAGTTAGGGGAAATGCAAGTGAAATGCTGCTTCACTTGAAAGGAGTGTTTGGGCCCTTGGACGGTGAGGAGAGAGGAAGTGAAGGGGCAGGTGTTGCATCTTCTGCGTGGGCATGGGGAGGTGCCATAGGTGGGGGTTGAGGAGTAGGGGGTGATGGAGGAGTGGACCAGGGTGTCCCGGAGGGAACGATCCCTACGGAATGCCGTCGGGGGGGTAAAGGGAAGATGTGTTTGGTGGTGGCATCATGCTGGAGTTGGCGGAAATGGCGGAGGATGATCCTTTGAATGCGGAGGCTGGTGGGGTGATAAGTGAGGACAAGAGGGACCCTATCATGTTTCTGGGAAGGAGGAGAAGGCGTGAGGGAGGATGCGCGGGATATGGGCCGGACACGGTTGAGGGCCCTGTCAACGACCGTGGGTGGAAAACCTCGGTTAAGGAAGAAGGAGGACATGTCAGAGGAGCTGTTTTTGAAGGTAGCGTCATCAGAACAGATGCGACGGAGGCGAAGGAACTGAGAGAATGGGATGGAGTCCTTACAGGAAGCGGGGTGTGAGGAGCTGTAGTCGAGGTAGCTGTGGGAGTCGGTAGGCTTGTAATGGATATTGGTGGACAGTCTATCATCAGAAATTGAGACAGAGAGGTCAAGGAAGGGAAGAGAAGTGTCAGAGACGGACCATGTGAAAATGATGGAGGGGTGGAGATTGGAAGCAAAATTAATAAATTTTTCCAGGTCCCGACGAGAGCATGAAGCAGCACCGAAGTAATCATCGATGTACCGGAGAAAGAGTTGTGGGAGGGGGCCGGAGTAGGACTGGAACAAGGAATGTTCCACATACCCCATAAAGAGACAGGCATAGCTGGGGCCCATGCGGGTACCCATAGCCACACCTTTTATTTGGAGGAAGTGAGAGGAGTTAAAGGAGAAATTGTTCAGTGTGAGAACAAGTTCAGCCAGACGGAGGAGAGTAGTGGTGGATGGGGATTGTTCGGGCCTCTGTTCAAGGAAGAAGCTAAGGGCCCTCAGACCATCCTGGTGGGGGATGGAGGTGTAGAGGGATTGGACATCCATGGTGAAGAGGAAGCGGTTGGGGCCAGGGAACTGGAAATTGTTGATGTGACGTAAGGTGTCAGAGGAATCACTGATGTAGGTGGGAAGGGACTGGACAAGGGGAGAGAGAAGGGAGTCAAGATAACGAGAAATGAGTTCCGTGGGGCAGGAACAGGCTGACACGATCGGTCTGCCAGGACAGTTCTGTTTGTGGATTTTGGGTAGGAGGTAGAAGCGGGCCGTCCGAGGTTGGGCGACTATCAGGTTGGAAGCTGTGGGAGGAAGATCTCCAGAGGAGATGAGGTCAGTGACAGTCCTGGAAACAATGACTTGATTCTGTGGTGGGGTCATGGTCCAGGGAGAGGTAGGAGGAAACATCTGCGAGTTGACGCTCAGCCTCCGCGAGGTAGAGGTCAATGCGCCAGACAACAACAGTACCACCCTTGTCAGCGGGTTTGATGACAATGTTGGGGTTGGACCTGAGAGAACGGAGTGCAGTGAGTTCAGAGAGAGACAGATTAGAATGGGTGAGAGTAGCAGAGAAATTGAGACAACTAATGTCACGCCGACAGTTCTCAATGAAAAGATCAAGAGAAGGTAAGAATCCAGAGGGAGGGGTCCAGGTGGAGGGAGAATATTGGAGGTGAGTAAAAGGATCCGTTGAACGGGGAGAGGACTCCTGCCCAAAGAAGTGAGCACGGAGACGAAGACGGCGGAAGAAGAGTTCAGCATCATGCCGAGCCCGAAATTCATTGAGATGAGGGCGTAAGGGTATGAAACTAAGTCCTTAGCTGAGCACTGAACGTTCAGCATCAGAGAGGGGAAGGTCAGGGGGTATAGTGAATACGCGGCTGGGGCTGGGATTGGAAGATGGGGTGGGGACGGAGGGACAAGCAGGGGTGGAGCGTCCCAGATGGGTGTTGGTGTCGATGAGTTGTTGGAGCTTGCGTTCCTTAGCACTTGAGAGAAAGAGAAAAAGTTTCTTGTTGAGGCGACGGATAAGGCGAAGAATAAAATGAAACTGGGGGCACGCGCAGCTTTGAAAAAGGGTGCGGCGATGCTGCTGGAGGGAGAGGTCGAGTGTGTTCATATGGCGGCGCATGGCACTGAGTGTGGATCTCAGAATGCGACGGGAACAGCAGTCCGAGAAACGTTTTATGTCCCGGAGATACCTGTAATCCTGGGTGGGTTCGAAACAAGAGGGATGGAATTTCAGTTGAAATCCACGTGGGGTGAGTCGGAGACGGAGACAGTCACTGAGAAAGGAGATATGGCTGTGAAAGCGGGTTTTAGTAAACACCTTGTCAAACACCAGGAGAGAAATGGAAAGCAATGAAGGTGAGCAGGGCAGAAGAGACAGGCGGAAATCCTGTCGGAGAACAGAACCATACTTCTTCAGAGAGGGCATTTCTTGAAGAGAGGTGGCAGTCAATTAAACACAGAGATAAAAACAAAAAGCTAAAAGCTACTGCGGATGCTGGAAATCCAAAACAAAAACAGAACTACCTGGAAAAACTCAGCAGGCCCGGCAGCATCGGCGGAGAAGAAACCAGCCAACGCTCCGAGTCTTCATGACCCTTCGGCTGAACTAATCTCAGAGGAGATTAGGCTTGACTGTAACCGACAAGCCAGGTAAGAGGTGTAGATAATCAAAAAATAATACTGAATTTTTAAACACCGTTAATTTCTGCAACCTTTCTGATTATTTTTGGGTCCTTCATTCTAGAGGAAAAGTAACTTGCGCATTAACAAAGGCAAGATTTTTTTCTGTGATTTGTAATGCATGAGACACATTAAATAGAAGATACTTGGTAGAATTATTCAGAAACTTACTGCCAAGAGATGGAGATCATTTTGAAGAGCAGGAGGTTCACTTAGGAGTTGTATGCAGGCATGCTGCCTATAATTACAAATTATTGGGGGAAACATAACTGAACAATAGCACTAATTAAATGTATTAAACAAAGATAAATCAAAGATTGTGTTGCACTAACTTGGTATTTTTAATTTTGAAGATGCAACTAGCCCCACTAATCAACTGTATTTTGACTTTAAGAAACATCGGACTTCAGCAGGGGTTATTGGCAATATTGGCTTATGTTGTTGGACAATAGATAAAGTAGATCAAAAATGTGTTTAATTGATAGGAAATTGCAGTGTACTTCAATGTAACTTAATTTATGCTACTTCCACAGAAGGGGGTATATTTAGGCATCCTACGATGCTCAATCGCCTAAGAAAATTGCACCCTGAGCAGCAGCAACAATTAAATTTCTTAATGAGAATGAGAAATGTTGCTCTTACAATGTGTAAGATAAGAATAATCAGTAAAGCAGAGAACAGCAACCAATGGTACTACTTTGTTCACCTTGGAGATTCAAGGTGTTTAGAATTATTTTGTTCTGTTATATTTGTTCTGTTAATCCATTTATATCCTGCCAACAAGAGAATGGGTGGTACTTGGAGACCATCACAGGTAGCCTGTAGGTACTTCACAACTGATTGGTGAGGTGTTCCAGCTCCATTTATTCACTTTACAGCACAACTCAGATTGGAAACTAAGCAGACAGAGAAATTGTTTTCACATCCACCTCCTGGGAGCTCTACTTTTCAAAATCTGCAAATATGCTTATAATGTGATTAAAAATAATTCTAAATTGATAGAACTAGTAGCAGGAATTGAGGCTTTTTTAAAGAATGGCAAATAAGAAGAGAAATAATTCTGGCTTAAAAAGGAGTAGGATTTATTGAGGAAAACTAATGGGGAGAGAGAATATTAAAAAAAAACCACACAAATTGTATTATTCCACTGATCGATTCTTAAGTTATGTCTAGAAGTTCTGGGAAAAGAGAATCCAGCTTAAGTTGCATGGTTTTCTTTCCTGTGACATAGAGGATGAAAGCTATACATAGAGCCTAAAGCAAAGTGCAGTTTCTGAAGTAACTTGATTGTAAATTTTGTGGAACTTATTGTGAAAACTTGCAGTGAAAAGCTAGAAACAGAGGAGACTCGAAGAGACTATGTGTGTGTGTGTGTGTGTGTGTGTGTGTGAGAGAGGCGGGGGGGTGGTGGGGGGGGCTGCCGGGGCCAAGTAAGTAGATTATTAAAATATCATGAACAAGCACAGAAAATAATCAAAGAGGCTAATGGATACTGGCCTTTATAAATAGAGGACTAGAATACAAGGGTGTAGAAGTCATGCTTCAGCTGTACAAACCTCTCGTTTGACCAAACCTGGAGTGTTGAGGGCAGTTCTGGGTACCACTCCTTAGGAATGATATTTGGCCTTGCAGGACGTTCAGTATAGATTTACTTGAAAAGTACCTGAACTCCAGGGGCTAAATTGTGAGGAGAGATTACACAAATTAGGGTTGTATTCCCCTGAATTTAGAAGTTTAGAGGGAATTTAATTGACATTTTCAGGATATTAAGGGGAACAGAGAGTAGATAAAAATTATTTCTGCTGATTGGGGAGTCAAGGACAGGGGGCATTGCCTAAAAAAATTAGAGTCAGACCTTTCAGGAGTGAAATTAGGAAATACTTCTACATAGGTTGGTAGAAGTTTGAAACTGTTCCGTTAACTGCAGTTGATGCTAGATCAATTATTGATTTTAAATTTGAGGTTGTTGATATTTTTAATACATTTAGATTAAGAGATTTGGGCACTATCGGTTATATGGAGTTAGGTCACAGATTGGTCATGATCTCATTGAATGGTGGACGAAACAACCTAATTCAGTTTCTATATCCCTAATGAACTGCTGCATTGTATACCATATGTTGATTCATTTGCAACATTCCAAAAAAAGACAGATCCTATGAATAGCCAGCTATGCTGGTTCACGTGTTTGCATTTAAAGCATTTCTTCATACTAGTAGAAATGTCACCTAAGTAGACTGTCTTCATTTTGCAAACCAGTTGACTATTTAATCTCTTTCCTTAAGAGTACTTGAACACTTCAGTTTGAGTGCATAGAATTGACCACTAAAAATTGTGTGCCTTGGAGATTCAAGATGTTTTGAATTACTTAGTTTGTTCTGTTAAACCATTTATATCCTGCTATCAAGAGGATGGGTGGTATTCTGAGAGACCATCACTGATGTTACATTGGTAGCCCGAGGGTGCTTCACAGTTGATTAGCGAGGTGTTCCAGCTCCACTTATCCACTTCTCTTCACAGCACAGCTCAGATTGGGAGCTTGAACTCACATCCACCTCTTCCATAGCATTGATACAATGTGTACAATGCTACTGTGTTAAATTAGGAATTCAGGATATTTAAGTTTTTTGCATCGTGTAAATGGTGTTTCATTGTTGGAAATTTTAATTGCTTTTGTCAGCAAATGTAATTGCTACCAACAGAATCATTAGTATTCAAGCTTACCTATTTAAATGAATGGCATAAACCAGGTTTTACATGCAAAATTAATGCTTTTTTTTTTAAAGAAAAACTTTAAAAAATTCTCATTTAAACTGCTCTCTGTTCACTATTTATTCATGGACTACCCAAATGTCTGCTGTGCATCAGCTGAAATAATTAGCTCTTGTGATTTTTAACCACCAGAGTACCAAGCAGCTAGCAGCTGCATTCCAAGAGGAATTCACTGTCAGAGAGGATCTTATGGGTCTAGCAATCGGAACCCATGGTTCCAATATTCAGCAAGCAAGAAAGGTTTCTGGTGTCACAGCAATTGAGCTTGATGAAGAAACTGGTACATTCAGGATTTATGGAGAGGTAAGCTCACAGGCACATTTTAAAAAAATCCTTAGATATTTTTGAACACCTTGACAGTTAACAAAGTGATGACATGAAAATAAAAACTTAGCATTATTCTTCCAAAGAACTTTAGAAGAAAGTGGCCAATAATTTTGATTTAAATACATGTTACAGATCTATGGAACCTTAGTATTAAGTTACTTCTTGATTAGGTTTGGGTAAAGAATACTTTTGTCTGTAACTGTACTGTCCCATATGCAGTTAAAACAATCTCTATTTCAGGTGCCTCATTTTTCATTACTCTTTCTCCATCCACAAGAACCACTTGGACAAAGTGTCTTTCAGTTTTAATGGAAAAGTCAGAAGTTAGTGAATGTTATCAAATCAAGATTTTTCTAATAGCTTCATCACTTGCAGCAATAACTTTGTATATGGCTATGGTCCAACACTTACCCAAGAAGGGCATTTTCCATGTGAGCTTAGACAGTTAATGTCAATGTAGTTGTGTAAATACTAAGAGTGGAGACTTTTTACTCCCCTCTCCCTTGGGCCATTCGTAGTACTTTGCAAAAGTTTGCTAAGCTTCATGCACTATAAACCTTGTGAGATGACCAAGAAAACTTTTTATAAAGTGCCTGTATAGTTACAATTCATACAGCTTCTCTTGGATTGTTTAGGGCTGCCTTTTCCACTTCTTGGAGTAATACTCATTTATGGCACAGAACAAGGCCATTTGGTTGCTCCCTGTGGAGCAACCTAGTAAGTCCTAATCCCCTGCTTAGTCGCTGTAGCCCTGCAAGTTTATTTCCTTCAGTTGCTAATCTAATTTTCTTCTAAAATCATGCTTTAGCTTCAACCACACCTGTGGGCATCGAGTTCCAGGTCATTACCACTCGCTGCATTTGGGGAAAAAAAAAGTCCTTCCTCGCATTCTCCCTGCATCTCTTGCTCAAAATCTTAAATCTGTGCCCCCTAGTCCTTGTATAGCTGGCTAATGGGGAGAATTTTTTCTTGTCTATCTTACCTAAACCTGTTTTAATCTTGTACACCTCTTTCAAAAAACCCCTCAATCTCTTTTGCACCAAGGAGAACAGCAGGGAGATTATGCTGGAGCTATATAAAACACTAATTAGGCCCCAATTTGAGTACTGCCTGCAGTTTTGGTCGCCTCATTACAGAAAGGATGTAGTTGCACTAGAGAGTACAGAGAAATTTATGAGGATGTTGCCAGGACTGGAAAATTATAGCAATGAGGAAAGATTGGTTAGGCTGGGGTTGTTTTCCGTGGAACAGAGGAGGGGATTTGTTTGAGGTGTACAAGGCTGTGAAAGGCTTGGAAAGAGTGGGTGGGAAGTACCTATTTCCCTTAGCAGAAAGGTCAGTGTCTAGGGGGCATAGATTTAATGTGGAAGGATTAGAGGAGAGATGAGGAAAGAAATTTTAACCCAGAGGGTGGTAGGGGTCGGGAACTCACTACCCAAAAGGGTAGTAGAGGCAGAAACCCTCAATTGATTTAAAAAGTGTCTGGATATGCACCTGAAGTCCTGTAACCTCCAGGGCTACTGACCAAGTGTTGGAAAATGGGATTAGGCTGATGGCTTATTTTTTGGCCAGTGCAGACACAATGGGCAGAGTGGCCTTCTATTTCATAAATTTTTCTCAATTTTCTAAATATCTGTAAAGGGGAAATGTGTAAGGATGTGGTGAGAAGGCGGGAAAGTGGCACTACGCGAATTGCTCCTTAAGAGAGCCAGCACGGACATGATGGGCTGAATGGCCTTCTGTGCTGTAACAATTCTGTGTCTGTGATAAGCCTAGCCTTTTCCAACCTAATTTTGTAACTAAACCAGCCACCCCCCTACCTGCCCATCTACCACTTGTCTGTCCATTCTGCGAGCCTATCTATGGCCCATTGCAGGCAAATCGTATCATCTTCACTGTTTGCCACTCCTCCAAACTTGGCATCTTTAGCAAATTTTGAAATTTTGCTCTGCGTTCCAAGATCCAAGGCACTTATATACAGCATAAAAAGCAGTAGTCCTAGCGCAGATCCTTGGGGACACCATTGTCTGCCACTCTCCATTCTGAAAAACTGTTGCTGGGTTCAGTTATGCTTCAAGTCAAACATTCATATAGCTTGACCAATTACCTTTGAACCAAGCTCTATTTGATATTGAGTCCAAATTTCTTCCTATGGAAAAAGAGGTTTACTAGGAAGTATTTTAAGTAAATCTGGTAAGGTAGCTGGTACAGTTTGCCATTTATGTGAACTTCACCTTTGAAAAACTGTGGTAATACTTTAATCCTCTTGGGCATTGTAAGGCAAGCAACTTCATTCCAGTGGGTGGTAGCAGTTAAGTATTGTTAACTTTTAGATGCTGGAGCCCAGAATGTAACTAAGACACTTCATATCTTTAGGAATAAAAGGTGTGGCTATGGGTACCCACATGAGCCCCAGTTATGCCTGTCTCTTTATGGGGTATGTGGAACATTCCTTGTTCCAGTCCTACTCCGGCCCCCTCCCACAACTCTTTCTCCGGTACATTGATGATTGCTTTGGTGCTGCTTCATGTTCTCGTCTGGACCTGGAAAAATTTATTAATTTTGCTTCCAATTTCCACCCCTCCATCATTTTCACAAGGTCCATCTCTGACATTTCCCTTCCCTTCCTTGACCTCTGTCTCAATTTCTGGTGATAGACTGTCCACCAATATTCATTACAAGCCTACCGACTCCCACAGCTACCTCGACTACAGCTCCTCACACCCCCTTCCTGTAAGGACTCCATCCCATTCCCTCAGTTCCTTCGCCTCTGTCGCATCTGTTCTGATGATGCCACTTTCAAAAACAGTTCCTCTAACATGTCTTCCTTCTTCCTTAACCGAGGTTTTCCACCACAGTGGTTGACAAGGCCCTCAACCGTGTCCGGCCCATCTCCCGCGCATCCGCCCTCACACCTTCCTCTCCCTCCTAGAACCATGATAGGGACCCCCTTGTCCTCACTTATCACCCCACCAGCCTCCGCATTCAAAGGATCATCCTCCGCCATTTCCGCCAACTCCAGCATGATGCCACCACCAAACACATCTTCCCTTCACCCCTACTGGCGGCATTCCACAGGGATCATTCCCTCCGGGACACCCTGGTCCACTCCTCCATCACTCCCTACACCTCAACCCCCTCCCACAGCACCTTTCCATGCAACTGCAGAAGGTGCAACACCTGCCCCTTTACTTCCCTTCTCACCGTCCAAGGGCCCAAACACTCCTTTCAAGTGAAGCAGCATTTCACTTGCACTTCCCTCAATTTAGTCTACTGCATTCGTTGCTCCCAATGCGGTTTCCTCTACATTGGAGAGACCAAACGCAGACTGGGTGATCGCTTTGCAGAACACCTTCGGTCTGTCCGCAAGCATGACCCAGACCTCCCTGTCGCTTGCCATTTCAACACTCCACCCTGCTCTCATGCCCACATGTCCGTCCTTGGCCTGCTGCATTATTCCAGTGAAGCTCAACACAAACTGGAGGAACAGCACCTCATCTTCCGACTAGGCACATTACAGCCTTCTGGACTGAATATTGAGTTCAACAATTTTAGATCATGAACTCTCTCCTCCTTTCCGATTTCCCCCCCCCTTTTTTTTCCAATTTATATATTTTCTTTTCCCACCTATTTCCATTATTTTTAAATGTATTTCCATCCATTGTTTTATCTCTACCTATTTCGATCCCTTCCCTTCACCCCACCCCACCCCCACTAAGGCTATCTGTACCTTGCTTGTTCTGCTTTCTACCCTTAATTAGCACATTCCTTAGATAATATCACCACCTTCAACACCTCTTTGGCCTTTTGTCTATGACATCTTTTGGCTATCTCCACCTATCACTGGCCCTCTATCCAGCTCTACCCCACCCACTTAAACCAGCTTATATTTCACCTTTTTTCTATTTTTATTTAGTTCTGTTGAAGAGTCATATGGACTCGAAACATTAACTGTGTTCCTCTCCGCAGATGCTACCAGACCTGCTGAGTTTTTCCAGATATTTTTATTTTTGTTTTGGATTTCCAGCATCCGCAGTTTTTTGCTTATATCTTTAGGCATGTTTGGTGAGGATTTCTGCCACAGCCACAACCACAGCCAGCAAACTGTGGCTGCAGATTGTATTTTCTATGTGTGCATTGCAACAACTGGTCAAGCTTACTTTGACAGAAAAGCCCAGCCCTATAACATGTAACACCCCAGAAATGTAAGTTCTTGGCAATACCATCACCTCCAAGTTCCCCTCCAAATCATAACACCATCCTGACCATCCTCCTCCATAGCTGGATTTAAAAAAATCTTGGAATTCCTAACTAATATAGTCAGCATAAGAACAGCTTTATGAAGGTCTATACTTTCAGTGTTATCTGCATCACAATAACAAATGTATTAAAAAAATGATGCACCTAATATGGACTGAGAGTTGAACAATAGTCTACACGTTATGTCAGCTTTAGCTTCTTGGGATAAAAAAATCTAATTGTATTGAGAAAACTAAAGCTCACCACTAGAATTCACCAGATATTGCAACAAAGTTGAACCCCAAACTGAATTGGAGGTATATATTACTATTGAAAAGCACCCCTAAAGCGGTGACTGTCATTGGAACTCCTTGTGCCAATATGGATTTCAGGTTCTAATTATGTGCATATCTTCTGGCTTAATAAAATGCTAGAATTGAAATGAATAAGATACAATGGTGGATGAGTCATGATATGCTGCACTGTGCTTCTCATTTTTGCAATATCAGTTCTTCATAAAAGATGATAATGGGGGCTATTGTATCAAGAAATAAAGCAGTAAAGACACTGAGTCTGACAGCAGCAAAATGGGGTGAGAAGTCATGAAGCAAAAAGCACTGTTTACAATCTATATCAATGGATTGGATGAAGGGACTGAATGTATAACAGCTAAATTTGCTGATGACACAGTATAGGTAGGAAAGTAAGTTGTCCAGAGGGCATAGAGTCTAGAGAAGGATTTAGGTAGGCTAAGTGAGTGACCAAAATTTGGCAGATGGAGTATAATGTGGTAAAATGTGAACCTGTCCATTTTGACAGGAAGAATAGAAAAGCAGTATATTATTTTAATGGAAAGAGACTCTGGTACAGGGGAGGTGATGGCGTAGTGGTATTGTCGCTAGACTAGTAACCCAGAGACCCAGGGTAATACTCTGGGGACCCGGATTCGAAACCTGCCACGGCAGATGGTGGAATTTGAATTCAATAAAAGTCTGAAATTAAAAACTCCAATGATGACCATGAAACCATTGTTGATTGTTGTAAAAACTCATCTGGTTTTCTGTCGTCCTTACCTGGCCTACATGTGACTCCAGACCCACAGCAATTGACTCTTAATTGACCTTAAATGCCCTCTGAAAGACACAAAAAGGAATCAAATCATACGGATCACCTGGCATCGACCTAGGCACTGGAAACGACAACGGCAATTGCAGCCCTGTCAACCCTGCAAAGTCGTCCTCATCAATGTCTGGGGGCTAATCTCAAATAATGTCCCAGACTCCACCATCACCATCCCTGGGCAGGACAAACCCAGCAGAGTGGTATACAGGCAGGGTATATAGCTCTGGGAGTCCTGAAGTCTTATGGCATCAGGTCAAACATGGGCAAGGAAACCTCCTGCTGATTACCATGTACTGCTGATTACCATGTACTGCTCTCCCTCAGCTGACGAATCAGTGCTCCTCCATGTTGAACATTGCAAGAGTACAGAATGTTCTCTGGGTGGGGGACTTCAATGTCCATCGCCAAGAGAGGCTTGGTAGCATCACTATGACTGAGCTGGCCAAGTCCTAAATGCTAGACTGGGTCTGTGGCAGGTGGTGAGGGAACCAACAAGAGGGAAAAACATACTTGACCTCATCCTCACCAACCTGCCTGCCGCAGATGCATCTGTCCATGACGGTATTGTTAGGAGTGACCACAGCACAGACATTGTGGAGACAAAATCCTGCCTTCACATTGAGGATACCCTCCATCATGTGTGGCACTACCACCGTACTAAATGGGATGGATTTTGAACAGATCTAGCAACTCAAGACTGGGCATCCATGTGGTGCTGTGGGTCATCAGCAGCAGCAGAATTGTACTGGAACATAATCTGTAACCTCATGGCCCAGCATATCTCCCACTCTACCATTACCATCAAGCCAGGGTATCAACCCTAGTTCAATGAAGAGTGCGGGAGGGCTTGCTAGGAGCAGCACCAGGCATACCTAAAAATGAGATGTCAACCTGGTGAAGCTATAAAACAGGACTACTTGTATGCCAAACAGCATAAGCAACAAGTGATAAACGGAGCTAAGTGATCCCACAACCAACGGATCAGATCTAAGCTCTGCAGTCCTGCCATATCCAGCCATGAATGATAGTGTACAATTAAACAACTCACTGGAGGAGGTGGCTCCGCAAATATCCCCATCCTCAATGATGGAGAAGCCCAGCACGGAAGTGCAAAAGATAAGGCTGAAGCATTCACAACAATCTTCAGCCAGAAATGCTGATTGGATGATCCATCTCGGCCTCCTCTGGAGGTCCCCAGCATCACAGATGCCAGTCTTCAGCCAATTTGATTCACTCCAAGCGATATCAAGAAACGGCTGAAGGCACTGGATACTGCAAAGGCCCTGACAACATTCCAGCAATAGTACTGAAGACTTGTGCTCCGGAACTTGCCATGCCCCTAGCCAAGCTGTTGCAGTACAGCTACAACACTGGCATCTACCTGGCTATGTGGAAAATTGCCCAGGTATGTCCTGTACACCCAAAGCAGGACAAATCCAACCTGAACAATTACCGCTCCATCAGTCAACTCTCCATCAGTAAAGTAATGGAAGGGATTATTAACAGTGCTATCAAGCAGCACTTGCTTAGCAATAACCTGCTCAATTTGGGTTTGGAACCCAGTTTGGGTTCCGCCAGGGCCACTCAGCTCCTGACCTCATTACAGCCTTGGTTCAAACATGGACAAAAGAGCTGAACTCCCGAGGTGAGGTGAGTGACCGCCCTTGACATCAAGGCTACATTTGACTGAGTGTGGCATCGAGGAGCCCCAGCAAAACTGGAGTCGATGGGAATCGGGGAGGGGGAAAACTCTCCGCATACCTAGCACAAAGGAAGATGGTTGTGGTTGTTGGAGGTCAGTCATCTCAGCTCCAGGACATCACTGCAGGAGTTCCTCAGGGCAGTGTCTTAAGCCCAACCATCTTCAGCTGCTTCATCAATGACCTTCCTTCCACCATAAGATCAGAAGTGGGGATGTTCGCTGATGATTGCACAATGTTCAACACCATTTGTGACTCAGATTCTGAAACAGTCCATGTCCAAATGCAGCAAGACCTGGACAATATCCAGGCTTGGGCTGACAAGTGGCAAGTAACATTCGTACCGCACAAGTGTCAGGCAATAACCATCTCCAACAAGAGAGAATCCAACCATCGCCCCTAGATGTTTAGTGGCATTACCATCACTGAATCCCCCAAAATCAACATCCTGGGTTACAATTGTCCAGAAACTGAACTGGACTAGCCATATAAATACTGTGGTTACAAGAGCAGGTCAGAGTCTAGGAATCGTGTGACGAGTAACTCAACTCCTGACTCCCCAAAGCCTTTCTACCATCTACAGAGCACGTCAGGAGTGTGATGGAATACTCCCCACTTGCCTGGATGAGTGCAGTTCCTACAACACTGAAGAAGCTGGACACTGTCCAGGACAAAGCAGTTCGTTTGATTGGCACCACATCCACAAACATTCGTTCCCTCCACCACCGGCACACATCGTAGCAGCGTGTACCATCTACTAGATGCACTACAGGAATTCACCAAGGCTCCTTAGACAGCACCTTCCAAACTCACGACCATTGCCGCCTAGGAGGACAAGGGCAGCAGATAGATGGGAACACCACCACCTGGAAGTTCCCCTCCAAGTCACTCACCATCCTGACTTGGAAATATATCGCCGTTCCTTCACTGTCACTGGGTCAAAACCTTGGAATTCCCTTCCTAACAGCACTGTGGGTGTACCTACACCACATGGACTGCAGTGGTTCAAGAAGGCAGCTCACCACCACCTTCTCTAGGGCAACTAGGGATGGGTAATATATGCTGGCCCAGCCAGCAAAGCCCACATCCTGTGAATGAATTTAAAAAAAGGGTTCTGGGTGTCCTGGTACATGAATCACAAAAAGTTGGCATGCAGGCACAGCAAGTTATTAGGAAGGCAAATGGAATTTTGTTGTTTATTGCAAGGAGAAATAGATTATAAAAGTAGGGAAGTGTTGCTGCATATGTACAGGGCTTTAGTTAGACCACATCTGGAATATTGTGTACAGTTTTAGTTTTATGACTTAAGCAAGGATATAGTTACATTAGCAGCTCAAAGGAGGTTTACCCGACTGACTCCTGGGACGAAGAGTTGTCTTACGAGGAAAGGCTGAGCAGGCTGGGCCTATACCCATTGGAATTTAGAAGAATGAAAGGTGATCTTATTGAAACATTTAACATCCAGAGGGAACTTGACAGGGTGGATGCTGAGAGGATATTTCCCCTAGAGGAGAAGTCTAGAACTAGAGGACACCGTTTAAAAATTAGGATTCTCCCATTTAAGACTGAGGTAAGGAAAATATATTTTCTGAGGTTCGTTAGTCTGTGGAATTCTCTTCCACAGAGAGCAGTAGAGACTGGGTCATTGAATATATTCAAGGCTGAGTTAGATAGATTTTTGATTGATCAAGGGAGTCGAGGGTTATCGGGGGAAGACAGGAAAGTGGAGTTGAGGCCATAATCAGATCAGCCATGACCTTATCGAATAGTAGAGCAGGCTCGGGGCTGAATGGCCTACTCCTAATTCTACGTTCAAAAGTCACCTTCAGAGTGTGCACAATTTTGAACAGGCAAACTGTCATCTTGAAGATACTCAGAAAACTGTCAGTAATGAAAGTAAGTTAGGGACTTGGAACCTTGGAAATTGCTGGAAGAAAACTGATCCACCATTTTTTTTCAAAAAGACTCCTTTCTGGCTTAAACATGGTCTATATTTTTATTAACCTGGTTGGTGACTAAACAGTATTGCCAAGTGACCTGGTCACTGGTATCTACCTTTCTTATAATTTACAGGCTATGGTCTAGAATTGAATCTCAAACATAAAACTAATGAAGCGTAAAAGGGAATGTAAGTCTAGGGAATGGTGAGCATTATTCCTCTTTAAAGCATTCAAAAGCTCTCTCAAGCTGCCTGATCCAAGAGAAAATCACTACTGGCCCAGCACTATCATATGGTTGAGTGGTGGAGGGAACTTTTGCAGGAATTTGCTGACTGTTTTAAAGTTTTGTCTTCCATTAAACACACTAGAACAGTTTTAGGACAAATGCAGTCCACCATCTTTGCCTGTTCAATTGGGGCAGTTCTGGGAGACATGAACCTGTGAAATGTTAGTCTATAAGATTAGAAAAATTATAAGTATTTACAACATACTAAGTCTATGTAGTATAATTTTAGAAAAGATGTATTTTTAGAAAAGACCTGTAGGTAACTTTGGGGGAGAAAAATCTGTTTCTCAAGCTTACCTGTCAGTCAACAGATACCGAATTAGTTCTAATTAAATTAATAATCGCAATAAGAGCATTATATTATGTGATAATTAATACTATCCTGTTTTTGCCCCAAAAACATCATGTGCCTTACATGCATGATGTAGATGCATATTTGACAGATGACGCACACAAAATAGTGAATCTTTTTATAATTTCAGAATAGAATTAAAAGAATATTCCAGAATGAAACCTTATGAGCATAAAAAATATACCCTCAGTGTTTTGATTGGGAACAAGAGTGGAAATTTCACCACCTTTGAGATTTCTGGGTGTCAGTATTTGTATAAAGGGGGCGCACGGTGGCAGAAATAATCAGAATGAAGATGCAGACAACACAACTGGTCGTCATGCATGGAGTATTTCACAGTCAGTATAACATACGAAATGTTTAATAATCTGTTTTCAGACTGAAGAGGCAGTCCAGAAGGCTAGAAGTTATCTTGAGTTTGTGGAGGATTCTGTTCAAGTTCCCAGGGATTTAGTAGGTAAGTAGTGCACATAGCAGTTGAAATGGACATAAATATTGTATGAATGGTATCAAAATAGCTAAGAATGAAGTTAAGACTTTTAGGTGTTTAAGTTGACTTGGAATTCAACATTCAACATCACTCCAGAACAGCAGCCAGGTAGGCAAATAGCAAATTATTTTAACCTGAACCATAGACCGTAAGTTTGAGTTTGTCATACTCTGCTTAGAGCTCTGGTCGGCCACAGAAAGCAGGACCAATTCAATCCAACTAATTACTGCCCATTAGCCTACTCTCCATCATCAACAAAGTGAAGGAAGATGTCATTGACAGCGCTATCAAGCGGCACTTGCTCTCAGGTTCTCTGTTTGGATTGCGCCAGGACCATTTAGCTCTAGACCTCGTTAACGGCCTTGTTCCAAACATGGGCAATATAACTGAACTCCAGAGTTGAGGTGAGAGTGATTGCCCTTGACATCTAGGCAGCATGTGACTGTGTGTGGCATTAAGGAGTCCCAGAATAACTGAAATCACTGGGAATCCAGGGGAAGCTTTCCACTGGCAGGAGTCATATCCAGCACAATAGAAGATGGTTGTGATTGTTGGATGCAAACTATCTCAGCCCCAGAACATTGCTGCAGGAATTCCTCGGGCAGTGTCCTAGACCTAACCTCCTTCAGCTGTTCCATTGATGACCTTCCCTCCATCATAAAGTCAGAAGCGGGTTAGTTGGCTGATAATTACACAGTATTGAGTTCCATTCGCAATTCTTCAGAAATTGAAGCAGTTTGTACCCACATGCAGCAAGGCCTGGACAACATTCAGACTTGGGTTGATAGGTGGCAAGCAACATTTCCACCATGTAAGTGCCAGTCAACAAGAGAGTCTAACCACTTCCCTTGACATTCAGTAGTATTACCATTGCTGAATCCCCAACTTCACCATTCTGGGGTTATGATTGAACAGAAATTTGGCTGGACTAGTCACATGAATACCGTGACTACAAGAGAAGGTCAGAGGCTAGGAATACTCCATGTGTCTGAATGAATGCAGCTCCAACAACACTCAGTTTGACACCATCCAGGACAGAATGGCTCACTTGATTGGTATCCATCATCCTAGACATTCACTCCCTCCACCAACAGTGCAACATGGATGCCATGTGTACTATCTACAAGATGCACTGTAACAACTTGTCAAGGCTTTTTGGATAGTACCCCCCAAAGCCGCAACCTCTACCACCCAGAAGGACAAGGAGGATCAGGTGCATGGGTACGCCATCACCTCCAATTTTTTTTTCCAAGTCATGCACTATCTTGACTTGGAAACATATTGTTGTTCCTTCATCACCGCTTGGCCCGAATCTTGGCACTCCCACCCGACAGCACTGTGGGAGTCCCATCTCATCATGGACTGTAGCAGCGCAAGAAGGCAGTTCTCACACCACCATCTCTGGGGCCATTAGGGATAGGCAATAAGTTCTGGTCTTACCAGCAACGCCCACATTCTGTGAATGAATAAATTTAGAAAAAAATTTAAGAACTGTGTTCAATCCTGATCATCAAGACAAAACCATTGGAAGAGATTCAGGAAAAAAGCATGAAACTGATCCCTGGTGATGAAAGCAAAATACTGCAGATGCTGGAAATCTGAAATAAAAACAAAGTGCTGGAAAAACTCGGCAGGTCTGGCAGCATTTGTGGAGCGAGAAACAGAGTTAACATTTTGAGCCCATGTGGCTCTTCTTCAGAGCTAAAGAGAAGTAGAAATGTGATCGATTTTATACTTTTTAAGAGGGGTGAAGCAAGATAGAAGGTCAGGGGTATGTGGGAGCTAAGGAGAGATTGACAAAGATATCATGGACACAAGGCAAAGGGAGTGATAATGGTAGTGGCAAAGACTAAAGAAGGTGCTGATAGTGGCATAAAGGTAAGATAGCAGAATGTGTTGATATGAGAACAAGGGTCAGTGCTCTTTGAAAGCACAACATAGAAGCAAGTGACAGATGGCTGGCTGGGGGGAGGTTGAGGAAAAAAGGATTTTTTAAAAAATGAATAAGTAAATAAAGAAAAAATAAAAATAAATGCAAATTTAAAATTAAAAATACAATTGGATTAGAAAAGGGGTCAAGATGGAGGAGAGGGGTCAAGATGGAGGAGAGAGTTCATGGTCTGAAGTTGTTGAACTCAATGTTAAGTCCGGAAGGCTGTAAATTACCTAATCGGAAGATGAAGTGCTGTTCCTCCAGTTTGCGTTGGGCTTCACTGGAACATTGTAGCAGGCCAAGGACAGACATGTAGGCATGAGAGCAAAATGGTGTGTTGAAATGGTAAGTGACAGGAAGGCCTGAGTCATGCTTGCGGACTGAGCAAAGGTGTTCCGCAAAGTGTTCATCTAGTCTGCATTTAGTCTCCCCAGTGTAGAGGAGACTGCATTGAGAGCTATAACCTGATCCGTGGTGTTGGGCAACTAAGTTATGAAGAACAGCTGCAGAAACTTGGACGTTTCAGCATTGAAAGAATATGATTTGGCTTATGATCTTAGAGGCACATATAAGATAGTAAATAGTACAGAAGAGGTAGATCCAGCATTATTTCAAATTGTGGCAGTGGAACATGGCACACAGTCTTGAACTAGCAACAGTAAAATTTAGAACTTATGTCTGGAAGTTATAAACATGCAGTGATCAACAGGAGAGATTGACTTCTGTGGTAATAGAGTTGTCAACTGCTGAATGCCCATGAAGGGGGACACCAAGATCTGATGGGATGAATGAGTTGAGATGGCCTTATTATATGGCAGTTTTGAAATTTATTGCTGAATTACAGTCAATTACAGTCAATATTGCTGAATTACAGTCAGTTCACGAAACCTCTTGTTTATTTCAATGCAATGATTCAGCCAGTTTGAATTTATGAAAATTAAATTTTCTGACTATTTTCTTGGTTACTGGAATTGGCCACGGCAGATAACCATGTATGCTTGATCTATCCCTATTAGTTTTAGGAATATTTCTGACTGGAAAATGTCAATTTGATCCATTTGACTACCCCCAAAATTCAGACACAAAATACATAAGATTAAAGGTTAGCAGGCAATTAGCAGCCATTCATCAGCAGACAGTTTATGTAAAACTCTTCATGTTCATTCACGCATGAAACCCGTGAGATCTATGGACATTGCTCCTTATGATGAGTGAAGATCATTGAGCAAGCCTCCCTTTGTTTACTTTGGCTTTTGTGTATCTTAACAGTTAATGGTTTACATTTCGAGTATTTAATTGAAGTGAAATTGCTAATGCTTTCTCACTTTTATTGCAGGAAAAGTTATTGGCAAAAATGGTAAGGTTATTCAGGAGATAGTGGATAAGTCAGGAGTAGTGAGAGTGCGAATTGAAGGTGATAATGACAGCAGACAGCCCAGAGAAGAGGTAATCTATTGAAGTGTTCATAACATGTTTTCATACAGCACTCTGTCATGCTATTAGAAACTCCATCCTCATTGTACTTGATTCTAATTGGAAATCCAACCACCTCTTTCTTTTATAAAAGCAAAATACTGTGGATGCTGGAAACCTGAAATAAAAACAGAAAATGCTGGGAAAACGCAAAAGGTCTGACAGTATCTGTGGAGAGAGAAACAGAGTTAACATTTCAAATGCGCATGACCCTTCTTCAGAGCTGTCAACTCTGTTTCTCTCTCGACAGATGCTGCCAGACCTGCTGAGTTTTTCCAGCATTTTCTGTTTTTATCTCACTTTTTTTATTGATTTCTCTCTTGTGGCAGTAAATGGTGTGGATGGAACAATAAAATCTCAAGTTACATTTTCCTAGTGTAATTCCATAATACTAGTGGGCATAAAATTGTAGTTACTTTTGATCAGAGTCAGTGGGATGATGGGAAATTTGTTGGTCATTATCTATCTGTTTATGTTTGCAACTGTGAATGCAATCTAACCACTTAACTTTGGTTAAAACGTGTTTAAATTTTTCCCCTTTAAATATCAAGCGCCTTTTAAAGTGAATTGGGCTCGTCCTTTTCAGTTTCTAAAATATCCTCCAATTTAAAAACTTGTTGAATTTTTACTGCATTGATTACAGAAATACTGTAGGTTTAAAGCCGTTCCAAACAGCACTGTGGGTGTACTTACACCACATGGACTGTAGCGGTTCAAGAAGGAAGCCCATCACCACCATTTTGAGCAGTTGAAGATGGCTGAAAATGCTGGCCTAGCCGGATGCTCTCATCCTGTCAAAGAATTTTTTAAAAAGCACACTTAGGGGAATAGTTTCCTTGTCAGGCAGTCTGACATGAGGCATGAATTTCAATTGCAGCCACCCATTTTTCGCTTGAGAAATTGGTGGCTAGCAAATGGAAAATCAGGGCCCCGTTTATGCTTGACGCCTGCCTGATGCAGTCATTTGTATCAGGTATTGAACAACCTGAACAGTAGCTTGTAAGGGAACTCCTGGAGGCTGCTCAGAAAATTGCCCAGGATTTTTTTTTTGGGTGGCCCAAGCAGAAGTGCTGCTCCTGGGGTTCCAAAATTCAGATCTCTGCTGCCCCCACCTTGAGCCTAACTTGTTTGGGCGCTACTTGAAAAATATCTCCATGGTATTCTAAGTACGAAGAACTGAATGATTGCTTCGCTTATGGGCTCTGTTCCAACAGTCCATTTTACTTCTGTGCGTTCAGGTGGCAAGGCAGCACAGTGCTTTCAGTTGAATGAAGGAACTGGTGGATTATTATGATTAAGGCTTTTCAATAACTAGTAAGCATGGGCTTAGCAGTAACCCAAACCAGTACCAGTTTGGCTCTGCGTCAGCCTCACTTTAAGACTTCAGTAAATAATCTAGGCAGACACTTCATTGCAATATTGAGAGTGTTCTTTAATGCCTGAAGGAACCAAATTTCTGTTCAGATGTTAAACTGAGGCCACACATGCCTTTCAGGTCACTGTGAAATATCCCGTGGCATTATTCGCAGAAGAGCAGGGGACTTCTGTGCCCTGACCATCATTTATCCTTCAACTGTAAACACCAAAACAGATTAGCTGATTATTTATCTCATTGCTGTTTGTGAGAGTCTACTGTGTGCAACATGACAGCTGAATTTGTATACAATTGTGACCACTTTGAATATAATTAATTGGTTGCAGAGTGTTTTAGGATGTCTTGAAGATGTGAATGATGCTATATAAATGCAAGTTTTATTTATTTTAATGGTCATTGGTGAGTTTTACTTCACTTTAAATTAATATCTTAGAAATCAGCATTTGAAGCTCATTTTGTGATCTGAATGAAGACTATCTTAAAGGAATGATCACTTTGTGTAACAACAGCAGAAGCATACACTTTATATAGCGCCTTCAATGGGGAAAAATGTCTGCAGGATCTTTACAGATGGATGGTCAGAGATGGGGATGAGCCCAAAAAGGAGGGGGTGACTAAAAGGTGGGTTTTAAATAAGGCTCTAAAAAGAGGGAGGTGGGAAGTTTGAGAGTTTTTGGATGGGATTTCCAAAGCTGTTGGCCTCAACAGCTGAAGGCAAGTCTTCCTGTTGTGTGGCAAAGAATGGGGGTTGTGTGGATGTGTAAGGTGCCAGTGTTGTAGGAATGAAGAGTTCTCAGAAGATTGTAGAGCTGAAGGAGGTTGCAGAGATGGGGAGAGGGCAAGGCCATAAAGAGAATTAAACACACAGATGAGACTTTTTAAAATTTGAGGCATTGCAGAACCAGATACAGTGGGCAAATGACAGTGGTCAGCAACAACAAGGGTGATGGATGAGTGAAGCTTAAACATGTAGTAACATTTTTGACAAGCCAGTTTATAAAGGGTGAAGGATGGGAGGCAAGTTAGGCGAGCATTGGAATTGTTGAGTTTGGAAGTGGCCTTGGCATCAAGGAGGATTTCAGGAGCAGATGTTTTGAGGTAGAGGTGGAAGTAAGTAGTCATTGTGGTGGAGTTGGAAGTTCAGTTTGTGGTCAAATAGGATAGCAAGGTGTTGAGCAATCTTGTTCAGTTTGAGACAGTGACTGGTGAGGGGATCGAATAGGTGATGAGGTTAGGGTTTTTGGCAGGTGCCAAAAAATTGTCTTCCCAATGTTTAACTGGATAAATTTGTGCATCATGCAGGACTAGATGTTGGACAAGCAATGTAACAACAGAGAGGCTGTGGAAGGGTCAAGAGAGCTGGTGGAGAGGTAGAGCTGTCTGTCATGTATGGGGTAGCTGACCTCATGTTACCAAGACTTTTTTTTATTAATTCATGGGATGTGGGTTTCGCTGGCTGGGCCAGTCTTTATTGCCCATCCATAGTTATCCATGAGAAGGTGGTGATGAGCTGCCTTCTTAAACTGCTACAGTCCGTGCGGTGTAGGTACACCCACAGTGCTGTTAGGAAGGGAATTCCAGGATTTTGATCCAGCGACAGTGAAGGAATGGCGATATATTTCAAAGTCAGGATGGTGAGTGGCTTGGGAGGGGAACTTCCAGGTGATGGTGTTCCCATCTGTCTGCTGCCCTTGTCCTCCCAGATGGTAGTGGTTGTGGGTTTGGAAGGTGCTGTCTAAGGAACCTTGCTGAATTCTTGCAGTGCATCTTGTAGATGGTACACACTGCCGCTGCTGCGCGTGGTGGTGGTGGAGTGGTGGTGGTGGGAGTGAATGTTTTGTGGGTGTGGTGCCAATCAAGCGGGCTGCTTTGTCCTGGATGGTGTCAAGCTTCTTCAGTATTGTGGGAGCTGCACTCATCTAGGCAAGTGGGAAGTATTCCATCACAATCCTGTCTTGTGCCTTTTAGATGGTGGACAGGCTTTGGGGAGTCAGGAGGTGAGTTACTCGTCGCAGGTGCAGGATATAGATGAGGAAGAGTCAGCAGGAGGAGAAACCATTGCTGAACTAGTTCTGGCTTTAATTAGATAGGTAAGAGTGGAACCGATTGTGTGCAGTTTAACTGAAACTGGACGGTGCAGAGATACATTGGAAAACGGTTGGTGTGGTTGACCTTGTCGAGGACTGCAGAGTTTGAGGTGGCAAGGTGACATAGTACACCACAGTCATTGAGTATGTCATTTTTGACTTCGATTAGGACTGTTCAAGTGTTGTAGCAGGAACAGAAACCTGATTGAGAGTTGTGGAAAAGAATGAAATGGATTTGTGAGGTGATAACACATTCAAGGACTTTGAACGGCAAATGGGATAGTAGTTTGCAAACTCAGAGGGGTCTTGATTCTTTTTAAGGAGAGTGATGATTTGGTGATTTTCAAAGGGATGAGTGCAGTACCGGAAAAGAGGGAATCATTTCAATATTGGCTCATATGGGGCTAGGAAGAGAAATTGGGTAGCCAGAGCAATGAAATGGGGTCAAGAGAAGCAGGAGATGGATCTCATGGGCAAGATGAAGACCACAGAAATCCTTCATTAACAGGGATAAATTTTATTTCAAAATGTAAGTATATTTATTTAGGTGTAAAATTGTGGTTTCATTTTTATTTGAAAGATTGCAATAACGATAGTTTTAATTTTTTTTTCTAAAAATTTCCATAGGGAATGGTGCCTTTCACTTTTGTTGGAACAAAAGAAAGCATTGGAAATGTGCAGGTTCTTTTGGAGTACCATATTTCTTACTTGAAGGTGGGTATGTTTATCTTCCCTGTATTAATAGCTGTAGTGGAAGTGGCGTAAAACAACTGGGCAATGCAAATATAGATAAGTGGAATTGAGATTAGTCACTGAAATTATCACCTTTTTGAACAGTACTCCAGTTAGATTGATGAAAACTGAAAGATAGTATTATGTTGTGCTCTCTAAGTTATATCAGCTGCAGAAAATGTCATTACTGTTGGAGCTTTAACAAGATGGCATAGGTTGTAGTTTCTGCGGCCTTGTTGGCTAAAATGGTGTCCCAGTTTAACTGCAACGGTGCAAGGAAAGCAAATGGCATCTTGTCACAAAGGCAATACTGCTTATATGCTGCCTGACGCACTTTCCTAATCTGCTTTTGAGGATTTTTCTTAAAATGGTAAAGCTAAAAATTCTATTAGTGGAGTTTGCTGTAAGTGTGCTATGGTATCTGACAAGCAGCTCTTGGTAATGATGGCTGCATTTGGACTAAGTATAGAACATCAGGTTTGGAACTGTAGGAACAGTAATTTGCTAGGAGCCTAAGGTAAATAGGTTGTGTGCTTTCACTATTGAGTTGGAAGTGCTTGTAGGTTAAACTATTTTTCCCTTATTGGTTTCAAGTCAGAAATTGAAGTTATACACGCATGCACAGTTTTACATTTAAAAAATATTGTCAAATATCTCACCCCCGCCAACCAACATCAAATGTATTGTGCCTGCCCTGACCCAGTCCTACTTTGAAACTTTGATCTAGGGAGACAAATCCAGTAAGCATGCACTGGATATAACATTTTGGCAGGGTAATTTACTTGAGGGCAAAAAATAGAAAAAATGAAGCCAATCAGATGCAAGACCGCAGCTGTAATAAAAGGATCAGATCAACTAGTGTCTGTTGTGTTGGATCTGAGAGGGAGATGGGCCTGATAATTCTTGTTGTCCTTTTGATGGACACTTCTGTGGCCAGGAGCATCTGGCTACAAGCTTCTAAGAATCTGCTAATGCTTTAGTCGGTTTCAAGTCAGTGAGGGGGGCTGAGTTAGATCATTGGCTCCATGGTCGCATTTGGTCATTTAAGTGAGTGAGCATCTTTCAAGGATCAGCTTTAGATTGAGAAATAGTGTCGAATTGTCTTTGTTTTATGGCATTTCAAAGAGAATAGTACAAGTTTTGTATACACTATTTGTAATCAGTGTTTTTCATTTACCTGCTTAATGTAAAATAAATTTGTCGATTTATAGCCTATGTCTTTGAGTATTTCTAATCTGTGCAACAAAACAAGGAGGTCATGTAGCAGCATTTTAGCAAGCTGGAAAACAGTGGCAAGGACTTTGTTTCACTCCTGAGCCTCATTAAACACCTCTGTTCATAGGGGACTTGAGATCTGCTTATGAGAGTGGCAATGATGCTGAATCTTGATATTATATCTGGCATAGAAGTCCCAAAATGTAAGTCCACAAGGCTGCTCTACCCTCCTCCTCTCACCCACTCCCTTATCCTTGTTTTCATCATGAAAGTATCTGTCAAAAAAATACATATAGGTGATCAACATAGCGGGCAAAGAAAACAAGGTTGTGCACCTTGCATTTCAGATGTTTCGTTTATTGATTGCATCTATATCCCAAGCAGATCTATTTTAGCTATTACAGTTAGAAACCATATCACTAGGGTTATTAGATGAACTGAGCTTTCAAGGGCCCTATTACTACAAATGGCTTGTGAGGGTTTACATACCTAATGTTCAAATCATGAACGTAACCTAATTTAAATATCTCTGCAAAGATGTGCCATTGTCTTTCCCTTCAATTATCAGAATTTTTATGTTTGGATTACCATGTCTATTTTTATTACTTGTAATTAAGATCATAATTTTGACTGCACCAGACAAACCTTAATAAATTCTTCTGAAATAGAAAAAAATGGTGCCTTTTGTGTTATTCTAATGCTGCAATGGGGTCTTATGCTTCCTTATCTTTGTCTTTTAATTCCTCTCTTTGAAGAGGGGTTACTGTTCCATATTTTGTATTTGGTGCATACTGTCTTTGTTTGAGACTGCTCTGTTTATTGAAATTGTGAACTGCTTTAATGCATGGAGACATGTCAACTACTGTGTTTAAGCATAATCTATATTTGCAAATGGGCCATCAGTCCAGGATTAAGTGCAAATCTGTTGTGTTTACAGTAGGATTTTCTGTACAATCTCCATGTGCTGATTGTTGTTTTGCACCATAAATAAATGTGGCAGTTTCCCCAGTGTAATCAAGTTTTTTCCTCTTATTCTACTAAGGAACAGTTTCCTCCCACAAAATATTCTGTTAAACAAAATGTGTTTTCGGAATTGCTCTTTGTTTTCTGCAGCATGCAGTGGTCTTGTGGGACTGTGAATGATATTGATTCCCTGAACTTTGTGTGATTATTCATATTATTTTGAAGTGAACTGAAATTACAATGTATTAATAAGTATTTAAGTTTTCACTAGGTTAAATGTTTTATTCTGATTCAAATAACTTAGTTGACCAGGTAACTCCTGTGGTTTTGCTCATGATGCAAGAACAAACATTGTTTTCTAATGGAGTCTAATGCAGAAATAAAATTCTTCCATTTCTGAGCAGAATGAGAAATGGCACCCTTCTTCCTCGACACTGTTTGTCCTCCTCCCATCTTCCTTTTCTTTCCCCTGGTCCTGCATAACAATAAAACCTCCAGAATTCTTTTTCCTCATAATTAGTAACAATCAAAAATGGTATGATGACTTTCTCAGTTGGTTGAAAGGACAGTGATCTTTCTAATTTGCCTTAAATTTACTTGTTTTAGGAAGTAGAGCAGCTGAGAATGGACCGGTTGCAAATTGATGAGCAGCTTCGGCAAATTGGTATGGGATATAGACCAGTGACAAGTCGGCCAGAGAAAGATAAGGGCTATATTACTGATGAGAGTACTGCTTCCTCACTTCATGGTAGCAGGTCCTATCGTGGCCGTGGTCGTCGAGGTCCAAATTATACCTCTGGTTACGGTAATTTTAATTAAAATTTTTATTGCATTTTGATTTGGGCTAAGGTGCTTTAACTGACAAATATATATTCAATACAGAATGGTTGTGGAAATGAAGCAAACAGTTGTTTTTATATAATGTAAAACTAGTTTACATCCTGAGGAAAGCTAGGGAAGAGATATCAGAGTAGCTTCATATAATTGTCCAAAATTCTGAGAAAAAGAAAATTGTCAGGAAACTGAAAGATTGCAAATGTGACACTCCTCCAAAAACAAGAAAGGAATAAGCCAGGATATTTTAAACCGGTTAGACTTCCTTCCTTTATAGTAAAAGATGAAATTAGAAAGCAGAGAAGGTCAGAGCCTGAGGAATAAAGAATGCAGAAGGAAGTGTTGGGTTGAAAGATGCTACAGAGGTATTGTGGAGCAAGGATTTGGAGGGATTGGATTATGAGAACGTGGATTTAAAATTCTGTGATTTGAGAAGACGGAGCCAATATAGGCCAGTGAAGGTGGAGTTATGGGCTTTTGGGATATAGTGTGGAATATGATCTAAGCAACTGAGTTTTGGATAATTGCTGAAAAAAGAGACCTGTCAAAGCTTTTCAACTTGCATTCATCAGGACACTTCAAGAATACCAAATGTAAAGGGAACATCAATTTATACTGTATGAGAAGAGAGTGCAGATTGGTTAGCAAGTGGACTCAGAGGCATTGCCATGGTGAACGCATCGATTGATGGTGACTGACAGTTAACCGCCAAGCATTATTTGAAATTTAAACTAGGCAGCTTGACCCTGATTAATCGAGGCATTGCCCTGAGGAATGAGTCTGCGAATGGCTGTCACGTACTTTGTTTAGCTGAAACAGGCACAATGTTTGTACATCTTCTTTGTCTGCAAAGAGCAGGGCCTCGTGTTAATATATGTAGCCTCCAGTACACGCAAAGGTGCCACACTGTGAGCCCGACTGGCTATCTTAAATTGGTTGTCAGCATAATTCTTAGCACATTGAGGATTATTTAGCATATGTCTTTCAATCGTGGAATCACTTCTAATGTTGGACACTGTTTTGAGTTTTGCAAGCATGGTTACAGTCTGTACCTTGCCCATTGCGAACAGTAGCTAGAACATGCTGTTTGATACGATCTGCCAGTCTTTGGGGTGTATGGCCTACATACCTAGCATCACACTGGCACTGAAATTCATATACCACGTTGTTCATTTGTGTGATAGGCAGAATGTCTTTTTGGCTTGATGGCAGCGACCTGTTAGTGATGAATACCACTCGTGTTACTACTGCATAGTGAAACAGCTTGCTTTACCTGTTGTTCAAATTTTTGAGATACCTTGCCCTTCAAGGGTAATCTGAGGTAGACTGGGCACATTTCAGGGGTAAAAGTGATGGCCATAGGCTCATTCTATACAGCTTGCACGTTATACAGCGTGAAATGATCTTATCAGGGTAGCCATTATCCTGTAGGATACCTTTGATATTATTTCAGCATAAAGCTTGCATGGTGAGCAAATGGCACTTTACCATGGTTAGGCAACTAATCACCAAAGACCTATCTTCAGGCAGTGAACTTGAGAAGAAGAATATGGAAGCTGGAAAGGTGACATTGGAGGACTCGAGGCTAAAGATATGAAAATGAGAAGTGTTTGATCAACAGTGGATATATGGAAGTGATGTTGCAGAGATAAGTGCAAGTGGTCTTGGTGAGGGATGAGATGTAAACTTTGAAGCTGAGCTCAAAATGGAACAGGACATTAAGATTTTGTATTGCATTATTCAACCTGATTAAGGGAGGAGGATGGAGTCGGTTGCAAGGAATAAGCAGGGGGCTGCAATGATAGCTTTGGTCTTTTTGTACAGCTGGAGGAAATTTTGACATAGAAACATAGAAAAATGCAAGACAGAATAAGGCTGTGCAGAGCACTAGTTGTAAAAATTAATCTCTCATCCTTAAATATATAAGTTTTTAAGGTTTGTGAGTCATAGATTACTCAAAATAGTTGTTTGGTAGTACAGAATGTGAACATTGCTGAAAAAAGAGACCTGCTATCAAAGCTTTTCATCTTGCACTCACCAAAACAGCTACGCAAGATAAATTAACAGTAAAGGGAACAACAGTTTATACTACATGAGAAGAGACTGCTGATTGGTTGGCCATGGACTCTGATCGGTAGAGGCGTTGCCACGGGGGATGCAGCAGAGAACAATTAACTGTTAACTGCCATGCTTTTGGTTAAATTCAAACTAGGCAGTTTGACTCTGGTAAAGGCACTGACATGGGGAATGACGCAGTTCCCCTAAGCCCTTGTCTGATGTGAATGGCCTCAAACTTGACCTCTGTTGCAATCTGCTAATGACACTTTGGCATGCCAATACTGCTAAATTAAAAATGATCCTTTAGTTGATTTTCAGTACAAGTCAGAAACATTGGAATATAGGAACAGGAGTAGGCCATTCAGCTCCTCGAACCTGTTCCACGTTAGATTTGATTTGTACCTCAGTGACCTTTTTGCCATCTCCCTGATACTTTTACCTGACAAAAATTTGTTAAGCTTAGTCTTGCATTTTTCAATTGACTCAATATCCATAGCCTTTTGAGGGAAAGATTCCCAGGTCTCATCCTTTGTGTGAAAAAATGCTTCTTGATATCATTCCCAACTAGACTAGCTTTAAGATTGTGCCCCCTTCCTCTGTTCTGGATTTTCCTATTGCAGGAAATATCCTATCAAACCCCAAAGCTGTTATATTATTCCTGATGTTCAGGGCCCAGAACTGATTGCAGTAGTGCAGATTCTGTTGAAGGCTCTGTACAACTAAAGCATCATTTCCTCACTTTTGTATGTCAATCCCTTTGAAATACAAAGACAGATATTTTAGTATCTGTGCACTAGCTTTAAGTGATTTGTGTGCATGCATTTACTTTGTGCTTCTAAACCCTTGACTCCTCCTTTACAGCTCCAAGCCTATCTCAAATAAAATATTCCAGTTTGTCTTTCTCGGGTGACTTCACACTTCCTCATTTTGAAGCCCCCCCACCACAGTTTTACCCACTCAATTATTCTGCCTGTCTCTTTGAAACTTCATGTTCCCAACTATACAACTTACTGTGCCTCCTAACTTAAGTGTTATTTGCAAACTTGGATAAAGAATTAAGTCATTAACATAATCTTTTGTTACGACCCTGAACAAGACTAGTAACTTTTCTTGTGGAAAAAGAAATCCAAAACCCCAGTTGTTTACTGGAAGAATGAAGCCACAAGGTTCCAGTTAAAACAGAAGAATTTTTATTATACAAGAGTCAAACAAAGCAAACACTAAATACTATCTTAGATAATGTCCTATACGCTAAAACCCATAATCATCATAAGTTAAACTTGAATTAACAGCCTAATTGTGATCAATTGTAACCTATAAATTTACACATTAAATGGCAGATATGACTAAGACAGATCTTACATATTTGCTCAGCAGTCCACTCAACATGTAGGTCATTAATCTCAGTCACAAAATCCTTCAAAACTATGTCTTCCTCAGGAAGAATTTTGGCTCCTCTTCTAAGTCATAGCCTGATCCCAGCCAACAGAAGAGCACAACTAGCCTGAGTTCCACGAGTGCAGTGTTCACCAAAAATGGCACATATCTGTAGAACAGCTTCAACTCGGTCTGGATAACATAGGACCCCTAATGTTACCTTCAAGTAGCAGAAACACTGCAGTAACTTATTCTCCACTTCCGGATCTAGCCCCTGTCGTCTTCAGCTTGCCTGTACTGCACCACTGGACTTATCAACTTTTACTGATCTCTGATGGCTCTGTCTCCTTTTATATAGTTTCAACCAGATGTTTTGGTTTCCAATCTCAGTTTTAGCCTTTGTTTTCTTAGAAACTGAGGGGGTCGGTTTCCCTTTTCAGTTAGGGTCTGTCTCAAAATATACAAGCTTTGACCACAGATTCCATCTCACTATCTTGTGAAAAGCTGAGGCCCCAGTACAGATCCCTGGACAACACTACTTGTTACATCCCACCAATCGGAGACAGTTCCCTTTTGTCTTTATTGTTTGTCGTCTTCTCCCAACCAATTATTAAACTATATCACAAGGATGCGTCCAATTTTGTATGTTTTCATTTTTTCTAATCTAATCTTATTGAACAGCTTTTGAAAGTCCATATGACCAACATGCAAAGACACTTCTTTATCCACCATGCCGGTGACCTCCTCAAAAGAAACAAGATTTTATGCTTCTTATTGTAAAAGGTTGCTGAGTCATCCTTATGTACCTTCTTAAAGTTTACCACCCTTGCCATGCCTTCCTCGCACACTAACCGCCTGTGTGGCAGATTATCAGGAACCTTGCTGAAATCTAAGAACAAATCCATAGATTTTCCATTGTTTAAAAATGTCTGAATTCCTTAAAGAACTTCAGTAAATCTGCTGCTCAGGACTGCCTTCTCAGAAATCCATGCTGACTTCTACTTAGTGCATCACACTTGTTCAGATTTATCATTATTCCACCTTTCAGTATCATTTCTTATATTTTACTTACAATTGATTTTAGGCTCACTGGTGTGAAGATTCCTGAATCATCCCCATACCCCTTTAATAATGTTTGGGGTTATACCGTTCTCTTTTCAGTCCTTGGACATTAGCACCATTTCTGATGATTGTCTGAAGATGATGTTAAGATGATGACTGACTTTGCTACCCAGCTCTTTAACTATCCTTGTCTATCTGGACCTAGTATCTTGACTTTATTTTACCGCTTTAGGCTATTAGTAACTGCGTTATCAAGAATTTCTATTACTTTTATTACTACTTCAACTTGTATGCTGCAGAGACTGCTCATGATTTCAAATATATTTATAGAAAATGCTTGACACTTTTAAGATTATTGCTTCACTGCCCATTTTCTTTAATTTCCTTTATCCTTCACAATTCACTGCTCCATGAAGCTTTGCACTTTGGGAGCAATGTTTTTGCCTTTCTTCCCTGCATTACTTCCAAAATTACGCATAATGGTCCGTTCCCTGTGTGATATCTCTTAAGTATTCTACAGTATTTCTCAATATTAATTTTTCTTCCCTGCTGTTTCTCTCTAATGGTGCTATTAATCCAAGATTAATCCCCTCAATCTGCCTTTCTAAACTGTTTCTATTAAACTCATTCATTGTTTTTGTCATAAATCAAACAAATCCACCGTAACTTTGTCACTGTCAAAATTTTCTCTTGACATTTCCTCTGTCACCACCTGGTCTTTGCTTACTACCAGATCCAATAATGACCCTGTTCAAATGGGCCCTGACAAGTTGTTTCACGAAACATTTCATATTCTATCTGTGATCACATTTTCAAATGATTGTTTTAGGTAGGTCTGACCACATAGCTTTGGTTGTGGAGTTGAGGAAAGTGTTGGCTAGATGTGCCTAGGTATCCCTAAAATGCATCTAAATATGGCCTGTCATCAAGGAAGCCAAGAATTGGACCTTGGAGACTTATAGCAGTGTTAATGGATTTGGGAATGTTTACTGAGATTATTGAAAGCAAAGATAATGGGTAAAGTGAAATTATTGGACCATCTATATATGGTGAGTCGTGTTCTACGAGTCTGTCCTGGAATTTTATTGTTTATTATGTGTACATAAATGATTTGGACTTGGAAACTAAGGGACCAATATTCAAATTTGGTGATTCCAAAGGTGTGGTTCTGTGGGGGGCGGTGGGGGTAGGGATTGGTGGGGGTAGGGATTGGTGGGGGTAGGGATTGGTGGGGGTAGGGATTGGTGGGGGTAGGGATTGGTGGGGGTAGGGATTGGTGGGGGTAGGGATTGGTGGGGGTAGGGATTGGTGGGGGTAGGGATTGGTGGGGGTAGGGATTGGTGGGGGTAGGGATTGGTGGGGGTAGGGATTGGTGGTGGCAGGTGGTGTTGCAAATTGTGAATGATTGTGAAATAATATAGGAAGGCTAGATCCGCTTGCAGCGCAGGTGGTAGAAGCAGGTAGCGTCGAAAAATGGGAAATATCGCCTTTTGGAAGCAAGAATAGGAAAAGGAAATGGGGTAAATGTAAATGGTCCCTACCTTGGTGTGCAAACACAAAAGTCATTAAATATGGCAATGCAAGGACAAAATTCCTTAAAAAGGCAATTGGAAAATTAGATTTTGGATTTTTGAATACAAAAGCAAGATAATCTTGACCTTGTAAAAGAAGGTTGGTTGGAATATAAAAGGTCTGTGAATTTCTCCAAGAACTTCAGTAGATCTGCTGCTCAAGACCACCTTCCCATAAACTCATACTGACTTTCACTTGGTGCACCCTACTTGTTCAGATTTTTCCATCTTTCACGGTGTTATTGAGATAACGTAATGCAGTGTAGAAAATCCAGGGAATGCAACACTACAGGTTAGAATGTTGGTTGGAATAGAAAATGGCAATTAGAAGGATGTGGTGGAGGCTCATTCAGATATTACCAAGGATGAGAGATTTGACAAGTTAGAGCTTTTCGCTGGAGCTGAGATTAAAAGCTGACCTGATTAAAAAATCTTCAAGATTATATAGCTTCTCAGATCAGTCGTGATCATTTGTTTCTGCTAGTCAATATTGCAAGAAGGCACAAGTTTAAGATAATCCCAAACAATTCAAGGGCACTTTAGACAGATTGTACAGAATTTGGCTCTGTGGCCTTTCAGATGACTTGGAGTTTTTTTTGGAGTGTTATTGGACAACACAATAATTGTATATGGACTCCAATGTCTTATGTTGTTCATAACTACAGTTTATTATATTTATTGGTGGTACAGGTACAAATTCAGAATTATCAAATGCTTCAGAGACTGAATCTGAACGAAGGGATGAATTAAGTGATTGGTCACTGGCTGCTGAAGATGATCGGGATTCAAGACCACATCGTGATAGTCGAAGGCGGCCTGGAGCAGGGAGAGGGCGAGGTGGAGGGCAATCCAACAGAGGTCGTGGGGGACCACGAGGTGGACATTCATCTATTAGTTCAGGTAAGTTTTTTTTAAGCACACCTTTAATCCAGTTTAGTCTGAAAATAGTGCCATTTGTACTGCAACCTTGACTGCATTTTTGACAATGACGTAAATGGCCAGCTGTGGTTATACAGCACAGTCAGACCTATGTTGAATGGGGAGAAGACAGTTCTATTTAGAAGCAGATTATGTAGGAACATAGGAGCAGGAGTAGGCCATTCAATTCCTTGAGCCTGCTCTCCCATTCAACCAGATCATGGCTGACCAACTATCTCAACACCAGTTTTCCGTGCTATCCCTGATGTCATTAGTATCTAGACTTCTATCGATCGATCTCTTGAACACACTGACTGAGCTTCCACAGCTCCCTGAGGTAGAAAATTCCAAAGATTCACTACCCACTGAGTGAAGAAATTCCTTCTCATCCTAGTTCTGAATGGCTTGCCCCTTATTCTCAGACTCTGTCTCCTGGTTCTCGACCCCATCTGCACCCCCCCGACCCCGACCCCAAACCCAGGCAGGGGAAACATCCTTTCGGCATCTACCCTGTCTAGCCCCTTACGAATTTTGTACACTTCAATGAGATCACCTCTCATTCTTCTAAACTCTGGGGAAGCCAAGTTTATTCTCCTCATAGACAGTCCTGCCATCCCAGGAATTAGTCTGGTGAACTTCCCCTGCACTTGCTCTTTGGCAAGTATATCCTTCCTTGGGTAAGAGGACCAAAACTGTATATAATACCCCAGGTGTGGCCTAGCCAAGGTTCTATACAATTGCAGCAAGACATCTTTACCTCTGCACTCAAATTCTCTTGCGATAAAGGCCAACATACCATTTGCCGCCTTAATTGCTTGCTGCACCTGCAGGTTAGCTTTCAATTGCTTAATAATGAACATCGACACCCAGGTTCCTTTGGACAGCATCACTTCCCAATCTCTCTCCATTTTCAGAATTCTCTGCACCTCCGTTCCTCCTACCAAAGTGGATAACTTTACACTTATCCACATCATGTTTCATTTGCCATGTTCTTGCCCGCTCACTAAGCCTGTCCAAATCCGCTTGAAACCTCTTCGCATCACCCTCACAACACACATTCTCACCTAGTTTTGTGTTACCTGCAAACTTAGAAGTATTAAATTTCATCCTCACATCCAAATCTCTGATATAGACTGAGAGCTGTGCTGAAATGTATCCAAGTACTGATCCTTGTGGTACCTTATTAGTTACAGCCGGAAAACCTGACAATGACCTGTTTATTCCAACTGTTTTCCAGTTTTCTTAAGAAAATATAGATGAAGTCCCTCATCCTTGTGCCATTCTAGAAAATTCCTCTGCACCCTCTGTTAAGACCTTGACATCTTTCCTCGAGTGCTGTGCCCAGAATTGGACACACTACTCCACCTGAGGCCTCACCAGTGTTTTATAAAGGTTTAGCATAACTTCCTTGCTTTTGTAAACTATTCCTTGATTTATAAAGTCAATGATTGATTGATATATTGATATATAATAGCCTTCTTAACTTGACATCCCAACTTAAGAGATTTCTGTTTGTAAACTTCTAGTTCTCTCTTGAGTGCTGCTTGGTAGCCTGGAGCTGCTGGTAAGTTTTCCAGTGAAAAGTGCTGGTGTAATACTTCTTTTCAGTTCCTAGGTGGCGGGAATGTTATTGAGACAACTTAACGAAGTGTAGAAAATCCAAGGGGTTGCAACATTACAGTTACACTGCAGTTGGTGTCTGTGATGCCACACTTCGCACCAGTAAGAAATTAGAATCGCAGATTTGTTACATCACAGAAGGAGGCCATTAATCCTGTCATGTCTGCATCAGCTCTTACATAGCAGTAGTATATCTAGTGCCACTCCCCCGCCTTCTGTAGTCCTGCACATTCTTCCTTTTCTGGTAACAATCCAATTCCCTCTTGAATGCCTCAATTGAACCTGCTTCCACCACACTGTATTCCAGATTCTACTACTCACTGTGGAAAAAAAATCCCCATGTTGCCATTGCTGCTTATGCAAGTTACCATAAATTTGTGCTCTCTTGTTCTTGATCCTTCCACCAATAGGAACAACTTTCCCCTATCTACTCTGCCTAGACCCTTCATGATTTTGAATATCTCTTATCAAATCTCTTCTCAACTTTCTCTTTTCCAAGGAAAACAGTCCCAGTTCTCCTGTCTATCTGTGTAACAGAAGTTCCTCGTCCCTGGGACCATTCTTGTGAATCTTTTCTGCACTCTTGATGCATTCCCATGTTTCCTAAATTCTGGTACCCAGACTGGATGTAATTCTCTAATTGAGGCTAAACTAGTGTTCTATACTGATTTAACATAACATCCTTGCTTTTATACTCTGTGCCCCTATTAACAAAGCCCAGGATGCTGTACGCTTTATGAACTGCTCTCTCAACCTGCCCTGCCACCTTCAATTATTTATGCGTGTGTACACCTGAGTCCCTCTGCTCCCGCACCCCCGTATTCTTCCTACCAAAATTAATCACTTCACACTTCCGTGTGTTAAATTTCATCTGCCAGTTCTCCGCCCATTCCATCAACCTGTCTGTTCTTTTCAAGTTCTACACTATCCTCCTCAAAGATCACAACACTTCCAAGTTTCGTATCATCCGTAAATTTTGCCCTGTACACTGAGATCTAGGCCATTAATACATATCGGGAAGAGCAAGGGTCCCAACACCAAGCCCTGGGGAGCTCCACTACAAACCTTCCTCAATCTGAAAAACATTCAGTCATTCACTTGTCTTTGTTTAATGTGACTCAGCCAATTTTTTATCTATGTTGTTACCGTCCCCTTTATTACATGAGCCAAAATTTTGCCCACAAGCCTGTTGTGTGGCAATTTTATTAAATTTATTAAGTCCATGTACATAACATCAACAGCATTAACCTCATCAACCTTCTCTGTTACCTCATCAAAAAACTTCAAGCTAGTTAAATACAGGCCCAGATGTTCCTCTCTCCGGTGGTACCCTGGAAGGTACGCTGGGGGAATCCCTCGAAAGTCCCCACTCAAGGACTGCACGAGAAGTTTCAACTTCCGTTGGGCATCTGGATCTGTAATCCTCCGAAACTCCAATTTAAAGTTGGTGATTTTAAGGATTAAAACCAGTTCTAACTCCTGGCTAACTGTACTACTGACCCCCCCACTTTGTCCCTGATCCCCTATTGGACCCCACAACTTCCCCCTGACCCACCTGCTTACCCCCCCCAGTTAGTGGTGTTAAAAAGGGGTGTGGCTTCATGAACCTCAATGCTCCTGCACTACACTGAAGGATTCTGGGAGCAGCTAGGCTCCACATTTCTCAGCAGACCTAGAGGTCTGGGCAAGAACTGTGGAGCTCCAGTTTAAGGTAAGAAAATAGGAGCAGAGTAGCAAACCGACAGTGTTTGCCACTTCACGGAAGATTCGGCCCATGATTCGCCCTTAATAAATCTGTGCTGGCTGTCCTTAATTAACCCACATTTGCCCAAGTGGCAATGTATTTTGTCCCGCATTATCGTTTCTAGAAGCTTCCCCACCACTGAAGTTAAACTGACTGGCCTAACATTTGTAATTCTCCAGACCTCTGGAAACACCTATGTTGAAGGAAGATTGGAAAATATTGGACAGTGCCTCCGCAATTTCCACTCTCACTACCCTCAGTATCTTTGGATGCAGCCCATCGGAACCTGGTGCTTTATCTGCTTTAAGTACAGACAGCCTATTCAATTCCTCTTCCTTATCAATTTTAAATCTTTCTAGTGTTTCAATTACATCATCGTTCACTGTGATCTGCTCAGCATCTTGTTCGTAGGTAAAGTAAGATGCAAAATATTAATTTAATACCTCAACCATACTCCCTGCCCCCATGTGTAAATACCCATTTTGGTCCCTAATCGGCCCCACCCCTCTTTACCACCCTTTTACTATCTATAATCCTATAGAAGACTTTTGGATTCCCTTTAACATCAGCTGCTAGTCTCTTTTCATACTCTCCCTTTGCTTCTTTTTGCTTTTTTACTTCCCTTCCGAACCTTCTATATTCAGCCTGGTTCTTGATTGTATTGTCTGCCTGACATCTGTCATAAGCACAGTTTTTTTTCTTCTTCAACTTAATCTCTATCTCTTTTGTTATCCAGGAGCTCTGGATTTGTTTGCCCTGCATTTCAACTTCGTGGGAATATACCTTGTCTGTGCCTGAACCAAGTCTTCTCTAAAGGCAGCTCATTGTTCAGATACCATTTTGCCTGCCAACCTTTGAGTCCAGTTGGCCTGTGCCAGATCTATTCTCTCCCCATTGAAGTTGACTTTCCCCCAGTTAATTATTCTTACTCTGGATTGTTCTTTGTCCTTTCCATAGTCAGCCTTATGACACAATGATCACTGTCCCCTAAATGTTCCCCTACTGACACGTGATTCACTTGGCCCACCTTATTCCCAAGAACCAGGTTTAGCAGTGCCTCCTCTCTTGTTAGACTGGAAACATATTGTTGTAGAAAATCATCCTGAACACACACTCTGAACTCTTGATACTCTTCTGCCTTTTACACTACTACAATTCCAGTTTATATTATGATAATTAAAACCTCCCATTTTAACTAGTCTATAATTCTTGCATCTCTCTGTAATTTCCTTGCAGGTTTGTTCTTCTACATCTTTCCCACTGGCTGATGCTCTATAGACTACACCAAGCAATGTAATCGCACCTTTTTTGTTCCTTAGCTCCAGCCAAATAGATTCTGTCCTTGACCCCTCTGGGACATCCTCATTCTCCAGCCCTGGAATGTTATCCATACAATCACCTCCCCTCCCCTTCCTCTTTTTCCTATCTTGCCTGAACACATTGTATCCAGGAATATTATGCCCAAGCCTGCCCTTCTTTGAACCAGGTCTCTGTTACAGCTGCAACATATATTTCCATGTGGCAACCTGCCCCTGTAACATTCAAACATACGAAATTGGAGCAGAAGTAGACCATTTGGCCCCTCGAGCCTGTTCTGCCATTCAAAAAGATCACGGCTAATGGTTTTGTTTTCCGAGTTCTACATTCCCATCTACCCCCGATAACCTTTGACTCCCTTGCCTAACAAGAATCTGTCTACCACTGACTTAAAAATATTCAGTGATCCCACTTCCACTGCCTTTTGAGGCAGTGTTCCAATGTTGCACAACCCTCAGAGAAAAAATTCTCCTCGTCTCTTTCCTATAAGGGTGACCTTTAATTTTAAAACAGTGCCCCCTAGTTCTGGACTCACCCACAACAGGAAACATCCTTTCTACGTCCACCTTGTCCAGATCATTCAGGGTCTTCTATACTTCAATCAAGTCACCCCTCACTCTTCTAAACTCCAGTGGAAACAAGCCCAGCCTGTCTAACCATTCCTCATAAGACAACCCGCTCATTCCAGGTATAAATCTAGTAAACCTCCTCTGAATCACCTCCAACACATTTATATCCTTCCTTAAATAAGAAGACTAAAACTGCACAAGTATTCGAGATGAGGTTTCACCAATTTCCTGTATAACAAATGTAACATCCTTACTTTTATATTCAATTCCTCTCCTAATAAAGGATAGCATTCCATTAGCTGCCTTGATTACATGCTGTACCTGCATACTAACTTTTTGTGACTCATGCACGAGAACACTTCGATCCCTCTGCACCTCAGAATTCTGCAGTTCTCCATTTAAGTAATAGTCTGCTTTTTTATTCTTCCTGCCAAAGTGAACAACTTCACATTTTCCCACATTGGACTTTATCTGCCAGATTATTGCCCACTCTCTCAACCTATCTATATCCGTCTGCAACCTCCTTTTGTTTTCTTCACAACACACTTTTTCCTACCTATCTTTGTGTCATCTGCAAATTTAGCTACCATGCCTTCGCTCCCCTCATCTAAGTCATTGATGTAAATTGTACAAAGTTGAGGCCCAGCATGGACCCCAACAGGACTCCACTAGTCATATCCTGCCATTCAGACAAAGACCCATTTATGCATACTCTGTTTGCTGCCAGCCAGCCAATCTTCTATCTAGTCTAATATATTACACCCTACATCATGAGCTTTTATTTTCCGCAGTAACCTTTGATGTGGCACCATATCAAATGCTTTCTGGGAATCCAAGTACAGAATGTTTACAGGCTCTCTTTTATCCACAGCACATATTACTCTTTCAAATAACTCACCAGTCTTATGTGCCACTCTGTGCATTCACATACATGCACATTAACCCTAATTTAGATTGTACTCCGAGCTCACCTAATAACTTAGTGTTTCCTCCTCTCCTATCCAATATGGAACTATTCCCTAGCATTGCCTAGTATTCTGACTTTATGCACCTTATTCCTCTTCTCTACTTCTATGTCTGGTGCCTGTCCACCAGCAAATTTATTTAAACCCTCCCCAATCACACTAGTAAACCTCCCTGTGAGGACCATGCAGGACTCATGATGACTGTTACAGAAATGTCTATTTGCCCCCCGCCCCACCCCGACTATGGAATCGCCTATAACAAACATTAATACACTTGGCTGTTCCCACCTGTACAGTCCCTTTGCCATTGATGCCGTGATCTGGACTGCACTGCTTTAGACTATCGTCACTCCCAGCAGTCTCAAACACTGAGTATCTGTTTGAGAGTAGCACAAAACCGGAAGAATCCTGTACCTCCTGTCTCTTTCTGCCCTTGCTGATGACCACCCGCTTACTGTTCTGAACTCGTACTGCCTGTGGGGTGGCTGCCACTTGGAACGTACAATCTAGAAAACTCTCATCCTCTCCGATGCTCTGTAGTGACTTCAGCTGTCCCTCAAGAAGCTGGAGACATTTCCTACACACATGGTCACCCAAGACATGTTAAGTGCCCTGAAATTCCTACATGGCATAGGAATTGCAAGCAACAGGTTGCAGATGCCCATGCATGATGTAAAACAAAACCCTCTATTCCCTTTTCAATAATCTAGCTAGTGCCCTATT
The DNA here is from genome assembly GCF_964194155.1 of Cetorhinus maximus. Lineage (NCBI taxonomy): Eukaryota > Metazoa > Chordata > Chondrichthyes > Lamniformes > Cetorhinidae > Cetorhinus > Cetorhinus maximus. The sequence continues at coordinate 65,542,721 of NC_135897.1, read as the reverse complement.
TGAGCTACTAATTTCAATTAATACTTGTAGACCTGCTCTGAGCTTATAATCTTATTAATTCACTCACTATAATAGTAACCTGATTTAAATTCTTATTTTCCCAGCTCATTCTTTGAAACAAATACCTGAGTTTCAATAGAATAGAGGAAAACTCTCACCAATCAATTACCTACCTGGTTTTCTGTGATATCACACTTTGAATTTCTTTGGAGACCTCCCGCTGGTGTTGCAGTGACTCTATTGCTCTATCTGCCACTCCTTTTATCCCACCTTTGCCTCTCTTCTCTCCCACTGGTCTCAGTACTCCAGAAGGACCACTGCATGGGTACAGTTCAGTGATATTTTAGTGTATGGAATTTGCTTGGCAAAGGATCAACATCTTTCTTGCTCTGGCGTGAAGGAATTACACCTTATGACTTAAGATATGTAGAATAGACATCTTGTATGCAACTTTTGCCCAAACATTACTCTTGAGGGCAGAATACCCATTTTGTATTGTAAATCTCAGAATGTTACAACACAGGAGGAAGACTTTCAGGCCATTGTGCCTGTATTGTGCATCACTTCACACCGCTGTGTTAAATTTCATCTGCCCATTTCACTAGTCTGCGTATGTCCTTCTGAAGTCTGTTTCTATCCTACTCGCAGTTTACTGCTTTTCCATGTTTTGTGTGATTTGCAGACTTTGAAATTGTTTCCTGTAGTTCAAGTACAGGCTATTAATGTAGATCAAAAAGAGTTGGGATCCTCATACTGATCCCAGGGGGTTATCACTATACTTCCCTCCAATCTGGAAAAATACAACCACAATTCTGCTCTTAGCCAATCCTCCCTGCCACTGCTTATTCATATTCTAGTTTTACTAACAAGCCTATTACATGGTACTTTATCAAATGCTATTTTGTCCAAGTTATTAAAAGGCATGAACTTGGATTGTTTGTGCAGGACTTACGTGAATTACTATATATTTTGCATAGATATGGTGTAACCTGATAATTAGGAACACCTAAAGTATTTGTAATGTGTCCTTTATTTTGAGGTATACTTTTTTTTTTCACAATGGTCATGTACGGTAAATGGAGAGAGTCACGTATTCCAGGATTGTATGTTTCTGCTGAAATGTTCCTCCTCCAATTACTTTCACTGTAAGGTGTCACGGAGAGAGATCCTCGAAATGGTATTGTAAGACAGAGGAAACTCTCACTTGGTTCTTGCCAGTTCTGATCTACGGGGTATGGACATGTGTTCATAATCAAGTCAGAGAGCTTATTAAGTATCTCAGAGAAATACAGAGGTAATATTTAACGATGGCTATAGATATACAACGAGACTGCTCTTCTCTTCTTTTGCTGTGTTCCGTTGACTGTAGCCTGTTGTCTTCTAGATGTGTGCCAACGATATCGTGCAGCTCCTTTTATCCCAACCGAGGGACCCTTGCCATGACATATTAGACCATAGTTTATCCTTTCAAATATGAGTGGATCAGTTGAGGTCATTGATAACCCATGGGCTCCCTGTACCCCAACAAGTAGGCACTGACAGATGCTTGCTGATTTTCCAAAGGTTCGAAGATTCTCATTACTGTTAATAGCCCAACTTCTGAAATTTTGCAGTTTCACATTCATCTTCTCCTAACTTTCTGCTAAGGTCCCCATCATATTGTTCTTGTCCTTTCCATTGTTCTTACGAAAAGGTTTTAACAAAGTATAATATCACAAAGCAAGCATTAACTCAAGCAGACTTCAATATATTGATGTACGTAGCATATAATTAGTTCTATTAGCTTAACAGTTCTATTAATTTAACTGCTTTATCTGTCACAAGTGTAAAATATGTTTGAATCTATAGCCTGCAATGAACCGCATCGAGTTGGTATGTGGGTCCCCTTTTATCTGCATAACTTCCCCTTTCCTGCGTGGGCTACATGTAGTTTCTTGCACGTGCATATTCCAACATTGGCAAATTGACAGATATCAGTGAAGCTAGCGATCATGCTTTGCAGTCCAGCCCTGATATTACATTTTCTTAAGAAAATAACCTTACAGGATTATTCATAGACAAACCATACGAATCTGCTAAACCTATGTCTAATTCTGGAGCCTTGCTGGCAAAATATGATTTCAGTTAATTTTTCTTTCTGTTGACTTTCCCAGTTTGTGGCCATCCCAGGGTCCTTTACATTGAGGGAGGAATGCCCTGATCCTGGGATGTGTTATGTTGGCAGCCTACACAGGGCAAAGTAGCTGCTGTAGAGCCAGAATGCCTGACGGATCCCAGTGACAAATCCCCTAGACCTGTTGACCTGAATCCTAGGGTTGTTTAAAAACAGGTGGATGCATTGGTGTTAACCTGCCAGAATTCCTTGGATTCTAGAACAGTTCCCAAGAATTAAAGGTCGCAAACACAATCTCACTAAGAAAGGAGGAAGAGAAAACCGGGAACTACAGGCCAATTAGCCTAACATCAGTAGTAGGCAACATGCTAGAATCTATTATGAGGGGCGTGGTGACTGGGCACTTAGAAAATCAAAGTATGTTAAAGCAGAGTCAACAAGGATTTATTAAAGGGAAATTGTGTTTGACAAATCTGTTAATTTTTTGAGGATGTAACTACATTTGGTGCCCTGCAGTAACAGGGTGCACAGGCACCATATCTCAAGGCCACGTTTTAGGTGAGTCTGCATTACAGTATGCCTCAGTCTGTTAGGTGGGAAACACACCTGGCTGGGTATAAAAGCAATGGTTATGTGCATATATTTGTTTCCTAGATCAATCAGCATTTCTCCCCTGACTGGGAAGATGTATACCCATTGATTCCACTCATAGTTCTATCATTTGCTGGTGCCTAGCGTTCAGGGTTGACCCCATTGGGCCATTATTGCATACACACCCTGACAGATTCCAGTCCTCATGCTCTGAAATAATTTTTTTCCTTTATTCTATTTTTATGGGATGTGGGAGTTGCTGATGAGCCACTGTGTAAAATCAATGAAATAATTAAATTGATGAAGGGTCATAAGGACTCGAAACGTCAACTGTATCCCTCTCCGCAGATGCTGTCAGACCTGCTGAGTTTTTCCAGGTATTTTTGTTTTTGTTCCAAATAATTAAATTGTTGCTTTTAATTTTTCTTTTTAAGTGGGTAGCAGTGTTCATACTGGGGGAGGGGGGAAGGCTTGTGACAGATTTGCAGAAGGAAAGGAGGAAATGTGCCACCATCATTGAGGAAAGGAGGAGGCTGTGTGGCTGCATTTTGAGAGTGACTGATTAGATTCATCACATTCAGCAACCAGCAGGAGTTACTGGAAAGCCAACAGCAGCACTAACAAGTTTACCTCTTCTCCAACATGAGTGCTGAGGTCATCTGAAATGCTTTTACTACTTAGCAGAGCTCTGATACTAAACTGGAAGCCTTCCTGACTTATGTGGTTAAATATCTCACTGGATAAAATGCTATTGAAATCAAAATTTTGGTGTCAAAGACGGACCTGCGTTAGACCAAGTTCTGTGCTATAGCGGACTGTGTTATAGTGGGGCCTCAGTGTAGTAGAATTGATAAGAGGAAACCAGTGAATGTAGTGTATTTGAATTTATGCTGCCACACAGATTAATACATAAAATTAGGACTCATGGGATTGGGGTTAATAGCATGAATTGATGATAAGTTAATTGTCAGAAAACAGTAGAAATAAAGGAACTTTTTTGGATTGGCAGGCCAGAACTAGCTCTGAATTGTCAGGATCAGTACTTGGGCCTGATCTATTTACAGTCTATATTAATGACATAGATGAGGGGTGTGAGTGTTTGCTGATGCAGATGGTACAAAGTTGGGTGAGAAACTAAGCAAAAAGATTGCAGAGGGATGTAAGCAGGTAGGATGAATGGACAACAACATGGCAGATGGAATATGATGTGGGGAAGTGTGAAATCTTAGAAATCATAGAATGGTTACAACACAAGACTGTTCAGCCCATCGTGTCTGTACCAGCTCTCTGTAAGAACAACTCGCCTAGTCTCACTCCCTCATCTTTTCCTTGTAGCTCTGCAAATTTGCCCTCTTATGCTAATTATCCAATTTTCTTCTGAAGGCCTTGATTGAATCTGCCTCCACCACACTCAAACAATGCATTCCAGATCCTAGCCACTTGCTGCATTAAAAGGTTTTTCTTCAAGTCACCGTTGATTCTTTTGCCAATCACCTTAAGTTGGTGCCCTCTGGTTTTTGATCCTTCTGCCACTGGAAACAGATTCTCCCCATTTACTCTGTCAATACTCCTCAAGTTTTAACAGCTTTCTAATCTCCTCTTGATCTTCTCTTTTCCATGGAGAACAGCTCCAGCTTCTCAAATCTCGCCAGGTAACTGAAGTTGCTCATCCCTGCAACTATTCTCATGAATCCTTTCTGCACCCCCCCGCTAACGCGTTCATATCCTCCCTGAAGTATTGTGTCCAAAAATGGACACACTACTCTAAGGTTAAGGTTAAACCATTGTTTTAGACGGGTTTATCATAACTTTGTTTGGTAGTGAAAAAAAGGCAAAATAGTTTTTGGATGGTGAGACTAGAAAATGTTTGCATTCAGAGTGACCTGGGTGATTTGAATGAGGATATCAATGATTTGGATGAGGGAACCAAATGTAATATTTCCAAGTTTGCTGACAACACAAAACCCGGTGGGAATGTGAGCGATGAGGAGGCTGTTAAGAGGCTTCAAGGTGATTTAGACAGATTGAGTGAGTGGGCAAGTACGTGGCAGATGCAGTATAACATGGATAAGTGTGAAGTCATCCATTTTGGTAGGAAAAACAGAATGGCAGAGTATTATTTAAATGGGGACAGATTGGGAAATGTTGATGTACAAAGGGACCTGGGTGTCCTTGTACACCAATCACTGAAAGCAAGCGTGCAGGTGCAGCAAGCAGTTAAGAATGCAAATGGTATGTTGACCTTCATTGTGAGAGGACTTGAGTATAGGAGCAAGGATGTCTTACTGCAGCTGTACAGGGCCTTGGAGAGACTACACATAGAGTATTGTGTGCAGTTTTGGTTTCCTTACCTAAGATATATTTGCATAGAGGGAGTGCAGCGAAGGATCAACGGACTGATTCCTGGGATGGCAGGCTTGTCGTATAAGGAGAGATTAGGTTGACTAGGCCTGTATTCACTGGAGTTTAGAAGAATTGAGAGAAGATCTCATTGAAACATAAAATTCTGACAGGGATGGACAGACTGGATGATATTTCCTCTGGCTAGGGGATCTAGAACAAGGACTCTCAGTCTCAGGATATGGGGGAGTCCATTTAGGACTGAGATGAGGAGAACTTCTTCACTTGGAGGGTGGTGAACCTATGGAATTCTCTACCACAGAAGGCTGTGGAGGCCAAGTCACTGAATATGTTTAAGAAGGAAATATATTTCTGGACTTAAGGCGTCAAGGGTTATGGGGAGAGCGCAGGAGTACAGTGTTGAGATAGAGGACCAGCCATGATCATTTAGAATGGCGGAGCAGGCTGGAAGGGCCAAATGACCCACTCCTGCTTCTATTTTCTATGTTTCTATGTTATTGTGTACGAGTCACAAAGTTAACACGCAGGTACAGCAAGCAATTAGGAAGGCAAATCATATGTTAGCTGTTGTTGCAAAGGGATTGGGCTACAAGAATAAAGAAGTCTTACTACTGTGGGAGAGGTGGTGACGTAGTGGTATTGTCCAGAGACCCAGTACGCAAGTAATCCAGAGACCCAGTACGCAAGTAATCCAGAGACCCAGGATATTGTTCTGGGGACCCGGGTTTGAAACCCATCACCGCAGATGGTGACATTTGAATTCAATAAAAATCTGGAATTAAAAGTCCAAAAATGACCATGAAACCATTGTCGATTGTCATCAAAACCCACCTGGTTCACTAATGCCCTTTAGGGAAGGAAATCTGTCGTCCTTGCCTGGTCTGTGACTTCAGACCCACAGCAATGTGGTTGACTATTAAACACCCTCTGAAAAGGCCTAGCAAGCCACTCAGTTGTATCAAACCGCTAAAAAGTCTCAAAGGAATGAAACTGGATGGATCACCCAGTGTCGACCAAGGCACCGGAAACGACAACGGCAAACTCAGCCCTGTCAACCCTGCAAAGTCCTCTGTAGTAACATCTGGGGGCTAGTGCCAAAATTGGGAGGTGTTTCACAGACTAGTCAAGCAACAGCCTAACATAGTCATAATCACAGAATCATACCTTCCTAGACACCACCATCACCATCCTTGTTCCACTGGCAAGACATACCCAGTAGGGAGGGAGTTGCCTTGGGAGTCCTCAACATCAGCTTTGGACCCCATGAAGTCTCATGGCACCAGGTCAAACATGGGCAAGGAAACCTCCTGCTGATTACCATGTACCGTCCACCCACTGCTGATGAATCAGCACCCCTCAATGTTGAACAATACTTGGAGGAAGCATAGAGGGTGGCAAGGGTTCAGAACGTACTCTGGGTCGGGGACTTCAATGTCCATCACCAAGAGTGGCTCGGTAGCACAACTGCTGACTGAACTGGTTGAGTCCTAAAAGACATAGCTGCTAGACTGGGTCTGCAGCAGGTGATGAGGGAGTCAACAAGACGGAAGAACGCACTTGACCTCATCACCAACTTGCCTGCCGCAGGTGCATCTGCCTATGGCGGTATCGGTAGGAGTGACCACTGCACAGTCATTATGGAGATGAAGCCCCATCTTCACATTCAGAATACTCTCCATCGTGTTGTGTGGCACTACCACTGTGCTAAATGAGATAGATTTTGAACAGATCTAGCAACTCAAGACTGGGCACCATGAGCCACTGTGGACCATCAGCAGCAGCAGCAGAATTGTACTCAACCACAATCTGTAACCTCATGGCCTGGCTCCACTCTACCATTACCATCAAGACAGGGGATCGACCCTGGTTCAATGAAGAGTACAGGAGGGCATACCAGGAGCAGCACCAAGCATGGCTAAAAATGAGGTGTCAACCTGGTGAAGCTACAACACAGGACTACTTGCATGCCAAACAGCATAAGCAGCAAGTGTTAGACAGAGCTATGCGATTCCACAACCAATGGATCAGATCTAAGCTCTGCAGTCCTGCCACATCCAGCTGTGAATGGTGGTGGAAAATTAAAGCAACTCACTGGAGGAGGAGGCTCCACAAATATCCCTATCTACAATGATGGGGGAGCCCAGCACGTCAGTGCAAAAGATAAAGCTGAAGCATTTGCTACAATCTTCAGCCAGAAATGTCAATTGTGATGATCCATCTCTGCCTCCTCTGGAGGTCCCCAGCATCACAGATACCAGTCTTTGGCCAATTCGATTCACTCCATGTGATATCAAGAAACAGCTGAAGGCACTGGGTACTGCAAAGGCAATGGGCCCTGACAACATTCTGACAACAGTACTGAAGACTTGTGCTCTAAAACTTGCCGTGCCCCTAGCCAAGCTGTTCCGGTACAGCTACAACACTGGCATCTACCTGGCTATGTGGAAAATTTCACAGGTATGTCCTGTCCACAAAAAGCAGGATAAATCCAACCCGGCCGATTACTCCCTTATATGTGTACTCCCAATCATCCCATCAAGGAGCCCAAGCAAAACTGGAGTCAGTGGGAATCGGGGAAAACTCTCTGCATTTTGGAGTCATACCTAGCACAAAGGAAGATGGTTGTGGTTGTTGGAGGTCAAACATCTCAGTTCCAGGACATTATTGCAGGAGTTCCTTAGAGTAGTGTCCTAGGCCCAACCATCTTCAGCTGCTTCATCAATGATCTTCCTTCCATCATAAGGCCAGAAGGTGGGGATGTTCGCTGATGATTCCATTCACAACTGCTCAGATACTGAAGCTGTCCATGTCCAAATGCAGCAAGACCTGGACAACACCCAGCTTGGGCTGACAAGCGGCAAGTTACATTCGCGCCAGGCAATAACCATCTCCAACAAGCGAAAATCTAACCATCGTCTCTCGACATTCAATGGCATTACCATCGCTGAATCCCCCAGTATCATCACCCTGGGGATTACCATTGACCAGAAATTGAACTGGACTAGCCATATAAATACTGTGGCTACAAGAGCAGGTCAGAAGCTTGGAATCCTGTGGCGAGTAAATCATCTCCTGACTCCCCAAAGCCTGTCCACCATTACAAGGCACAAGTCAGGAGTGTGATGGAATACTCTCCCCTTCCTTGGATGAGTGCAGCTCCAACAACACTCGAAACTCGACACCTTCCAGGACAATGCAGGCCGCTTGATTGGCACCCCATCCGCAAACATTCATTTCCCCCACCACTGATGCACAGTGGCAGCAGTGTGTACCATCCACAAGATGTACTGCAGAAACACACCAAGGCTCCTTAGACAGCACCTTTCAAACCCATGACGACTACCATCTAGAAGGACAAGGGCAGCAGATACATGGGAACACCATCACCTGGAAGTTCCCTCCAAGCCACTCACCATCCTGACTTGGAAATATATCGCCGTTCATTCACTGTTGCTGGGTCAAAATCCTGCAACTCCCTCCCTAACAGCACTGTGGGTGTATCTACACCATATGGACTGCAGCAGTTCAAGAAGGCAGCTCTCCACCACCTTCTCAAGTGCAATTGGGGATGAGCAATAAATGTTGGCCCTGCCAGCAAAGCCCATAACCCTTGAATAAATTTTTTAAAAAAAGAATTATGCAGAGCATTGGTGAGGCTGCACCTGGAGTAGTGTGTGCACATTTGGTTTCCTTACCTATGGAAGGACATGCTTGTATTAGAGGGTGTATTGCAAAGGTTTCCTAGACTGGTTCCTGGGATGAAAGGATTGTCTCTGAGGAGTGATTGAGTTAGGGTAAGCCTTCATTCCCTGGATTTTAGAAAAATGAAAGGTGATCTAATTGAAACATATAAAATTATTAAGGAGCTTGACAGATTCAATGCTGGGAAAATGTTCTCCCTGTATGGGGACTTGAGAACATGGGGCCCCAGTCTCACAGTAATGGGTTGGCCATTTAGGACTAAGATGAGGAGAAATTTCTTTATTCTAAGGTTTGTGAATCTTTCTCATTCTCTACCCAGAGAGCTGCGGATGTTCAGTCTTTGATATATTCAAGACAAAGTTTGGTAAATTTTTGGGTATTAAGGACAGGAAGGTGGAGTTGAATTTGGAGAATATCTACGAGCTTGTTGGACCATGGATCAGACTGGAAGCACTTAATGGCCTTTATTTCTTTCTTAAATGCATTTGTGGGTGTTGGGGGAAAGAGGAACTAATATTCTGCAGACCCTTGACCCAATTGCCCTGGATCCCTCCCTCTTGTGTGCTGCAGCTGCTAATGTTTTAAGTGCTGGGGGTGCTGTGGGTAGGAGGCTATTAATAGCTCACCAGTCAGTACTTGATGTTAAGAGTAGGGTTGCCAGTTGTAGTTAGACGCATTCCTAGAGGATCAAGGGTCACATGATGCCTGGCAATGTGACACCATGATTTCAGTCTCTCATCCCACCCAATTTAAGGGTTCCTGGGTTCTGTCCAATATTCATAAAGTCAGTGAAACCTCTTTATCCCTGGGATCGAACCATGTAAACAATCAGTCCCAGACTTTCTGTGCTGTTACCTATGCTTCAAAAAGAAATCTCCATTAAACAAAAGGTGATTTTTTTTCACCCGCTGCATTGTCCCTACCCGCCTGACCAGTGTTTTATGAAGTAAATAGGCTTTGTGCATTAAAAGCTATCGAATTTGTAATTTACTAGTGTCTGTGGTTTTAAGGGGCAGTTGTATCTATTATAATGGAAGTTATTTGGGACTGTCAGTAAGTGTCCCTTTTTTTTGTAGGCGCCTTTTTTTCAGGGGGTTGTCTGTCCTATTTTTAATGGATGCCTACCTGCTTTTATGAGTAACTAATGTAGTGAATTGAGATTCAACAGTTTGCCATAATTTAATTGAGAAAGATTCCAGTCTAATTTTATTTATTTAGCATTTAATCTATTAGCAGCTATTTCTTGCAGACTCTTTTATAATAAATTATAAATCATCTGCTATGCTTGTTAGCTTGGCTGCTGTAAAGAAATAAAAATATTATCTACAATTCAAACTTTTGAAAAAAGATCTCACAAAACGTCGGAATATGGTGTTTTCATTGTCTGTTTTCCCCTTAGTGTTCAAGGATCCAGATAGCAATCCTTACAGTTTGCTAGACAACGCAGATAACACAGAAACGGACCAAACAGCAGATACTGATGGTAGTGAATCTCATAGCAGCACAAACCGCCGCAGGAGATCGCGTAGGCGTAGGACAGATGATGATGCTACAATGATTGATGGAATGACAGAATCTGACAGTGCTTCAGTTAATGAGAATGGTTTAGGTATGTATAGATCAAATTTATGTATCATTTGAAAGATTGTACTTGGCCAACTAGAGTTTTATTTGAATTAACTCCAAGCATAGACTGCTATTGTAAATAAAACATTAAAAAGAAAGCCTCCATCACACTTTACATTTGCAGATGATAATGAAAGAAAACCACAGCGGCGTAATCGTAGCCGCAGACGTCGTTTACGTGGTCAAATTGAAAGCTCTTTGAGCAGAGACAGCCAGCCAGGTAACAGCCATAACTAGCATGCTAGGGTGTTTGGAGTTTTGAAATTTTTGAAATTGTGTGTCACTGTTACACTTTATCTAATTCATTAAATTCTAACCACAGCTTCATGGGTCTGCTGCTTGTGTGTGGTAAATGTACTTTAAAAATCTAACATAAAAATTTAACTTTGATTACCTTGTATTGAAGAAGGAACGCCTTTAATTGGTAATTGTTTTAAAGATTTAGGGAAATGTACCAATCGCACAGATGTTAAACATAATTCAGCTTCCAAATAAGCACATCATGTATTTGATTTCACCATGCCTTGGTGTATACTGCTGAAGAGTCTCTGTAGTTGCTGGGTTATTGCTTCAATTTAAATTTTCAGATGAAGTTATATATATTATGTGAAGTCAGTGTTCCCAGATGGCTCAGATTTGAAGTCTCTGACTCTGAACAGTACCAGGAAGCTCCCAGGTCTGTCCTTACTTGATCCCAGCCTGGGCACTGGTTAGAGTATTACTATTGACTTCACCGTAAGGTTGGGGAAGGCAAACTTGAATAGTCTTTTGGATTACTGTACTTCAGCATTTGTGTGTGTGTGTTTCTGAGAGAGAGAATGTGATTCAGGATTAGTTTGGTGGCCTTCATAGTTTGCTGCTTATGGAATCACTCACAGGAATTAACACGTTCATAAAGGAAGTAAAGTGAGTGGTCTAATTGCTGAATTGTACATGTTACTATTCTGAAATGTACTATGTACAGTGAGATATAATCATAGAATCTTAAAGCATAGAAGAAAGCCATTTAGTCCATCATGCCTATGCCAGGTCTGTAAAAGAGCTATGGAAGTACGCACCTGCATCAACACCAGAACCTGAAAACTTTTCCTTTTCTATCATATATCCAATATCCTTTGGAATGTTGCTATTAAACCTGCTTCCACCATCCTTTCAAGTGTTGCATTGCAGTTCACAATAACTTGTTGCATCAAATCTCCCTGATGATTTATTTGTCAATTATCTTAAATCCAGTGTCCTCTGGTTACTGATCTACCTGCCAGTTGAAATATTTTTTCCTTATTTGCTCTTGTCAAAAACCTTCATAATTTTTGAATACAACTTGTCCGTAACCATCTTTACTCTAAGGAAGCTCTCCCAGCTTCTCTAGTCTCTCCATGTAACTGATGTCCTTCACCCCTTGTTTAATTCTGATAAATCTCTGCATCATCTCCAAGGCCTTGACTTCCTTATGAAACTGTTAGACACACTTTCAGCTGAGACCTAAACAGTGATTTGTAAAGGTTTAGTACAAACTGGTGAAGATGAAGATTGTACACAAAAGGGGAGAAATGTTTCACATGAATTCCAAATAAATGATAATTTCAGATCTTACTCCACATTCACTAACAACCCTTACTATAGTAAAAGCAAAATATTGCGATGCTGGAATTCTGAAATAAAAGTGCTGGAAATACTCAGCACTTCTGACACCATTTGTGGAGAGAGATACTGAGTTAACGTTTCAAGTCGAATATGACTTATTCCGGACAGTTCTGAAGAAGTCCTATTTGACTTGAAACACTAACTTTTTCTCTCCACAGATGCTGTCAGACCTGTTCAATATGTCCAGCACTTTTTTTATAATGATCCTTACGATGCTAGGTTTCATAGTGCACAATTGATGAAATCACTATATAAAAATATGGTCTTCATGGATACAGGTTTAATCCTGTATAGCTCTAATAGTTAAAATAGGTTTGAAACTATTAGCAAAGATGGAAAAGATGCAACTTTGAGTCAGCATCTTCAGAGCAACTGGATTTGTTTTTGTAAAAATGAATAGCTGGGGCGATAGATCCCTGGGCCACAGGATGCCTTTATAACACTGCTAAGAAATAGAAGAACATAAGGATACTTAGGTAAATAATAGATAAATAGAAGAGCCAACTTGCTCTTCCATTATTTTAACAAAAATCAAAACCAGATCAATTAATTTTGTTAGTTGGGAACAGGTAAATTTTTTGATCGTATCCTGAAAAAGCTTCTGCCATATCAAATTATTTGGAAGATGCCATGGTTCCACTGGTATCACTGGTTCCCAAACTCTAGGACAAGCGGTACTAGACCTGACAAAGGCAGGGAAAACACTCCGTTGCATTTTTCATTCAGAAAATTGCAGCCTCAAACATACAGTAAACCACATCACTTCCAGCTGCATTGGCAGTATTTCCATCTTCTTTAGAGATTGGAGGAGTCAGCAATTAAGATTATCTATAATTCAAGGAATCTTGTAATGTTACTGCTATGTATACCTCAACTAGCTTAAGTTTGCACAGCCAAATTGCAATATTTAACCTAATGTAAAACAAGAGGTCTTATTTGACTCTGTTGAACAAAAGTTCTGCTTATTTTAGAAATTGGAAGATGTGAGAGGAAAAAAATTGGTGTAAGCAATTTAGGAATATAAGAAAAATCATCTTTAGTTACAATTAAGTTATCAGTAGTTTGTTAAATGCGGTACTGACAAGATTTTGGAAGTTTTTTCTTTGTATTGAAGATACAGAAGTGTGCAAAATGGAAAGGAGGCAGTGTGGCTAATACTGGAGCATTATTAGAATTTTGTATAGGATGCTGCTTCTGTATATCGCTAACTTGGATGAAGTTGCATATCACAGTTTGCAGATGACACTAAATTAGGAGGTGTGCTAAATTGTGTAAGTAAGAGCATAAGGTTACAAAGCGATATAAACACACTAGGCGGCTCCTCAAAACAATGGCAGATAGTTTGACATGGGAAGGTGTGAAGTCATCCACTTGGGATCCAAGAAAGACAAATTAAGATATTTTCATAACCACAAGAGACTAGGGACTACGGAGGAGCAAAAGGATTTGGCTATCCATCTGCACAAAGTTCTAAAAGCTTGTGCGCAAGTACATTAAGTAATCGGAAAGGGTAATAAATGTTAGGTTTTACTTGGCTGTTGGGAAGGGGGCTGGTGGAATTCAAGTGTGAAGTCATGCTTCAGTTGTACAGAGCCTTGGTCAGACTCCATCTAGAGTATTGTGTTCACTCTTGGGCTTGTACCTCAAGAAGGGTATATTGGCCTTTGAGGGGCTATAGTGCAGATTCACGAGAACAATTAGGGCTTAAAGGATTAAATTATGAGGACATGTTGCATAAAATTTGACTTGCATTCCCTTAAATTTAGATGGTCAAGGATAAAGAGATTAGATGAACAGTTTTCTTTGGTGGTGGAGCACAGAGCAAAGAACGCAAACTTAAATTGAGAATTAAGTTATTTAGTAGTGAAACCCGAAAGCATTTTTTCTCTCTCACACTAGTGGAAATATGAAACTTTGTCCTCCAAAAGGCTTTGGATACTCTGTCAGTTGAAACTTTCAAGACTGAGATAGAATTTGGAATATGTACCAAAAGCGAGTAAATAGAGTTGAGGTATGTATTTGACAGAACAAACTGGAGAGGCTGAATGGAATATTTCTGTTTCTGCCATGTTTTAATAGTGCAAGAATTTCACGGCCATTGCTGATTTATTAAGAGTTGGTCAGTAGTAAAAAAAAATCTTTTTGGTGTCTGCATTTTTCTCAGATGTCCATTATTTGTCAGATTTACTGGTATCAGAGTTGGTCGGTAATGGGGTGTGAGTTATTTTAGTTGTTTGCTAGGATGTGACTTAAAACTTTGAGAACATTTATGATTTATAACAAAAAATGCAGCTTTTTTCCCCTCAACTGAGACTATTCCTACCTCTTTCATTGCCATGGTTTAACCTGCTGTTGAATGACATACTAAAGAGTAAGATGGGAATGACCTTTCCGTTTTCTTCTTTCCCTTAGGCAAATCTAAAACACTTACCAATCACATTTTTTAGTTGTCTCGTCAAGATTGAGAACACTTAAATGTTGGAAAATTGAATGGCACAACTCTTGTAAAAACTCGAGCAGAGTGTATTTGTGTACTTTTGTACAAAAGCACATGCATACATAAATCAGTTCAGTTGATATCAATTTTGCATCCGTAGTATCTCATTTCGGTGTGTTAGTGATCATAGTTTTTGGTTTGAAGCAAAAATTATTGATAAATCAACATCAGAATGTAAATTTTCTAATTACTGAAAAAACATCTGAAATAATACTACTGACCACAAGAAACAGCCTTCTAAATAAAACACCATGAGAGCTATTCATGTTTGAATGCTTATTTGCCTAGGCTGCATAGGATGATTGTGATGTACGACCAATGCAGTGAGATTTAGCTAACAATCTCACTAAAAGCATTGTGTATGTGTACTGATGGAATCTCTTGCAATCATACTATATCTGTCCTGTCTTATCTTGGAGGTCAGCAAATTGATTTTGATTGCTTAGCTATGCAGACTCATTGCAAAACAGAGCATCCTACAGAACAGTTCTGCAGTATTTGATCAATTATCTCTCCAAAACAAGAATTTATAAGAATTTGAGAAACAGAAACTATTATCACATAGCTCACAGGCTATATTGCAATTTAGTATTTATCCAAAGCAAATCTATCATCTATTACAATATCATCAGATATTTTGGGATGAAGAACACCATGCAATCTTTCTAAATTCATCCACATGGAAGGATGTTAAATCTGCTCTATTCTCTGCCATCTCCTCTGCATTGCAGCATCCGCTTTGTTTCTTAAATGATTCTATCTATCTGATTCTATTCCATATGTTGATATCAGGAAATGCCTTTGCATACACTTAGTCCTAAATTTACCTTTTGCTAGTTTGAACTTGTGTCCTTGTCCTAGTTTATACTGCTTCATTTAAAGTAATATTTTGGATTTGCCTTTGTCATTTCCTTAACTAATTTGAATACCTCAAAGATCACCTCTCCGATATCTTCTTTACAGGCCTAAAAACCCAAATTTCTCCATTTTTGTTTTCTTCAACTCAGAACTTTGACACTAAGAAGTAGCTTTAGGGCTCTTCTCTGCATTGCCTCTGTCATTTGAATGTTTGTCTCTCTTGTGCCCTGGTGACTGAACTTGATATTGAATGTACAGTCTGACCAGAGCACTTAGGTGGTTTGATCCTGACATTATCTGGCATGTATTCTACTATCATGACTTTGTTATTCAACATTCTGCTGCCATTAGTTGGATATGTTCAGCATTGTAACTAAAAGTACTAAAATTTTTGATATCTTTCACCTTCATCCTTAGTTATTTTAGTGCAGTCTGTGAAGTATATATGTTGCCTATTCTTTCCTATATGCTGTACTTTGCACTTGTCTGCATTAGATTTCATCCCGTGTTTGGCTTGCTTATTTATTTTGTTATTTTGGGGAAGAGGGTTAGAATTCTGCCCATGTTCACTCCTTGTATGGGTAGCATATCTCCGGAATTTAGAAATCCTTGTTGCACATTCTAAATTGTGGACATTTCTGTGGTGATTGAAACACCAGAAGCACATGGGCAAAGTATTTGACAAGAATGAGAATTTTGTCTTTGCTTTTGTAGTGATTCTATGAGCTGCCTGGAAAAAATTGTTGAGAACATAAAAGCTAGCTCTGATGTTGGTACTTTTGCTGATGATAATTAATGATATTTGCTTGGCTGTATTTAGTTTACCTAATTTAAACTAGTTATCGGAATGTAATTTAATGTCTTAATTTATGAGGAGTGTTTGAATCGCATCAGTTGCAGGTTTAGAAATAACTAGGATTGAAAGTGTCCAAGTATATGCAAGTTAACTGAGCAATAATTAAATCTCAATCATGGGATATCTGCACTGTTTAAAAACTTCAGTGGCAATGAGCATCCCTTCTGTCCAATTGAGTGGTGGAGTGACATTGGTCAGCCAAATGTTCATTCACTTTTATTTTTGCAATGCTTGATACCATTGCATTCTGTTTATGCCTGCTGAGCCAATTCCTAAAAACAAGAAAGGTGAAATTCATTTGTTTTAATTAGAAGTATCACATTACTTGTTTGGTATTGTCTGTTCACCTGATATGGAAACAACTTGAGATTTCTTCACCCACACCATTCAACTTGTTTAACCTCTCTGAACTCACAAGTTAAATATATTGTAAAATATAAAAATTCTGGATCACCAATAAAGATTTTGCAGTTGAGAAATGAGTCAGTAGCAATTATTTTAACATTTTAAGCAAAATTTTGAGTCTTGTTATTAATGTTTTGTTGGCTCAGTATTGAAAAGAAGTTTTTAAAATCCTAAGTGATTCAAGCAAGGCCCGATTTGTGGCCAAATTAGAAGCAGGATGTGCTGGAACAGATAGAATAGAACTTGGAAATCCCAAATGTGGAATTTCCATTGATACAATCAATATTAGCTAATATTTGATATTGTTTTTAAAAAAGGAATTACAGGCTGCACGAAAGAGAAATATTGAAGAGAGTGGGATTAGATTTATAGGGTGATGGATATAAATACTGAAATAATGTGAGGACTTTGACAGGCCAAATTGTCTGTTTCCATGTTGTCATATCCTATGATTCTGCATACTTTTAAGTTGCTTCATCTAATTTTATCCAATTATTTCACAGAGTCATTTAAAATCTAAGCTGTAGAGAGTGTCTCTTGGACGCAGAAATGACATGATTGCCCATTCTAGAAAAGTACACATTAGTTGGCTTAAGTGTTTTGGGTATGTTAAAAGTGGTGGGTGCTTAGGAGCAGTCAAAACCCAATTGTAAACTAAGGAGCAGTTTTAATCCCAGTGTTAAGTTTCTGTTCAAATAAAAACATTTTCAAACTACTACATCAAACTTAAATTACTTCATTAAGTGTGGGAAGTACCTTGATTCCTGTTAGTAATAGTTCATTTACTGGACAGTTTAGAAATTTATGGTTGGGTAAAGAGTGGTACTGTATGTAAAGAAAAATACCAAATTTGTACATCAGAAAATTGCAAAGGATGTGTGCATTGTAGTTAATAACAACTTGGATAAAAAAGTAACTTTTTACTATTTCAAGGCCTATTCAAAACCTTGGAGTTAACCCTGAATGCATCTTGCGTCTGTGTATGACATTATTGCATATAACACTAACATGTCTCATTTAGACTAAATAGGAAGTGCTTGATTAAATTAAAATGGTTGGCAGATTTGTGCAGAAGATGTTTGCAAAGACATATAATCCATGCAATTCATCTAGCAATATACAGAATGAGGTGTATAAAGAGTTTTTTGTTTTCAATGACAGTAACTGTAGCTGATTACATATCTCGTGCGGAATCACAGAGCCGACAGCGGGTCCAGCCTAAAGAGAATCTTGCAGCCAGCAAAAATGCAACTACCTTGGTAAGAATTTGAGTAATAAAATTGGTAGCAAATTGATGTCGCAGTTGTATCTATTATGGGTCATGTGGATGCAGTTATACTATCCACATGCACTGCTACAGAATAAGAAAGCATCAATGTGTGGGTCTGGGAAGTTTACCAGCCTCTGACTATGCTGTTTCAGATAAAGAAGAACTGACAGAATAGTCAGCAATTTTCTGTCAAAAGAAATTTAAGGTTGTGTAGTGAGTTAGATTAATTCATTTTAAACTTAAGTATAAAACACAGCAAAGCACAAACCAAAGGTGTGAAATTTACCTTTTGACACTATCACTTCGGTGATGTTAATGCAAATTTTCTGGTTTCAGTGAAAAGTTCTCATTACACAAATGCTAGATATGCAATGTAATTGGGGCATTCTAGTCTTTACAGTAGATCTCACCACTTAAAATGTCCACGTTTAAAATGTGCAATCGGTTATATTGGCCAAAAAGCAATAACCGTTTGCATTAATATCAACTTTCAAGTTGCCAGTTATAGTGTCTTATGTGCTCCATTTATTTTGGGCAGAAATAGCTGCACATACTTGCTAGTTTGCATCTCCATTATGGTGTGCAGGAAATACAGTAATGTAATAAAATACAGGGTTAGGAGAGGGCCTACTGTACCTGTTCTGACCTTGTCCTGCCAGGTGATACTGAGGATACATCCGAGACAGTGAAGGTGGAAACTGTTCAGTCTTTTCTCCTGCATAGCAATATGTTGTCCAGGTCTCACCTCTGTCGTGGAGTGCACTGAGGACGCAGGCTTGGCAGACTCGCAGTTTGTTGTTCTTAGTCAGGTTGCTGTTGTTCCACACTGTGATACTTGGCTTGGACATATGCATCGCAAAAGCTTTCGTTATTGTTGATTTCAGCATCAAGTGACAGATTGCTGGTGATTGTGGAACCTAGACAAGTGAAGCTATAACAATCTCCAGTGTCACGTTGTCAGTGCCGATAGATGGCGGTATGGCAACATCCTTCACCATGACATTTGTCTTCCTGATGGTCAAACCAAACTCTTTACAAGCATGAGAGAGCCTGTCTATTTGCTGCTGCAGCAATTCTTCAGTATGGACTGTTGGTGTGGCATTGTCAGCGTAAAGCAACTCTCTGATGAGAACTCGGCACACTTCTGTCTCGGGTCTCAGGAAAGCAAGGCTGAACAGCTTTCCACCAGTTCTGGTATGTAAGTAGACACCCTCTGTAGATGACCGGAAGGCATATGACAGCAGCAAAGAAAAGGATATGCCAAAGAGTGTCTGTGCCAGAACACAGCCCTCTTTGAACCCACTGTGGATCTCATATGGTTCCGATGTTTCCCCGTCATAGCTGACTTTAACCCACATGTCATGGAAAGAAGAGATCACACTGAGCAGCTTTGGCAGGCAGCCAATTTTCTCCAGCAGTGTAAATAGACTGCCTCTACTCACATTGTCGAATGCCTTGGTGAGATCGATGAAGGCAATATGTAGTTGTTTCTTTTGTTCACAGCATTTCTCTTGCAGCTGCCAGACTAAGATGATCATATAAATTGTAGATCTTTCAGTTCTGAAACCATACTGGGATTCGGGATAGATGCATTCAGTCAAGATATACAGTCTGACGAGGACAGCACGGACAAATATTTTTTCTGCGATGCTCATCAGGGGGATGCCTTGATAGTTGTTGCAATTGCTGCAGTTGCCCTTGTTCTTGTACAGGGTCACAATCTTCGCACCACCATATCCTGGTACACTGCTTCCTCCTTCCAGCAGAGACAGAAAAGTTCATGCAGATGTTGCAGGAATGCCGGTTTCCCCATGCTTAATGAGTTCAGGTGGTATAGCATTAGCATCTGGAGCTTTACCCCGGTAAGCGAGTCAATAGCTTTTCTAAGCTTCTCCGCTATGAGTTTGATATCCAGCTCTGCCTGAAGAGACAGGTTTTTTTACAGTGTCTAGAGCTTTCTCGGTGACAGTTTTTTATTCATTCATGGGATGTGGGCATCGCTGGCTAGGCCAGCATTTATTGTCCATTCCTAATTGGCCCTGAGAAGGTGGTGATGAAGCTGCCTTCTTGAACCACTGCAGTCCCTGTAGTATAGGTCCTTCTAGATGGTGGTGGTCGTGAGTTTGGAAGGTGCTGTCTGAGGAGCCTTGGTGAATTTCTGCAGTGCATCTTGTAGATGGTACACACTGCTGCCACTTTGTGTCAGTTGTGGATGGGGTGTTAATCAAGCAGGCTGTTTTGTCCTGGATGATGTCAAGCTGCTTGTGTTGTTGGAACTGCACTCGTCCAGGCAAGTGGAAAGTATTCCATCATACTCCTGACGTGCTCTGTAGATGGTAGAAAGACTTTGAGGAGTCAGGAGTTGAGTTACTCGGTGCAGGATTCCTAGCTTCTGACGTGCTCTTGTAGCCACAGCATTTATATGGCTAGTCCAGTTCAGTTTCTGGTCAATGGCAACCCCCAGGATTTTGATAGTGGGGGATTCAGCGATGGTAATGCCATTGAATGTCATGGGGCGATGGTTAGATTCTGTCTTGTTGGAGATGGTCATTGCCCGGCACTTCTGTGGTGCGAATGTTACTTGCCACTTGTTAACCTAAGTCGGGATATTGTCCAAGTCTTGCTACATTTGGATCTAGACTGTTTCAGTATCTGAGGAGTTGTGAATGGTGTTGACCATTGTGCAATCATCAGTGAACATCCCCACTTCTGATCTTATGGTGGAAGGAAGGTAGGACATTGTTGAAGCAGCTGAAGTTGTTTGGGCCTGGGGCACTACCCCAAGGAACTCCTGCAGTTATGTCCTGGAGCTGAGATGATTGACCGCCAACAACCACAACCATCTTCCTTTGTGGCTAGGTATGACTCCAACCAGCAGAGAGTTTTCTCCCTGATTCCGATTGACTCCAGTTTTACTTGGGTGCCTTGATGCCATACTTGGTCAAATGCGGCATTGATTCAAGGGCAGTCACTCTCACCTCACCTCTTTTGTCCATGTTTAAACCAAGGCTGTAATGAGGTCAGAAACTGTGGCCCTGGTGCAAACCAAACTGAGTATCAACGACAGGTTATTGCTAAGCAAGTACTGCTTGATAGCACTGTTGATGACCCCTTTCATCAATTGACTGATGGGGCGGTAATTGGCTAGGTTGGGTTTGTCCTGCTTTTTGTCTACAAGACATACATGAACAATTTTCCACATTACTGGGTAGATGCCAGTCTTGTAGCTGTACTGTAACAACTTGGCTAGCGGTGCGGCACGTTCTGGAGTATAAGTCTTCAGGACTGTTGCCACAATGTTGCCAGGGCCCATAGCCTTTACAGTACCTAGTGCCTTCAGCTGTTTCTTGATGTCACATGGAATGAATCGAATTGGCTGAAAACTGACATCTGTGATGCTGGGGACCTCCGGAGGAGGCTGAGATGGATCATCCACTTGGCCCTTCTGGCTGAAGATTGTTGCGAATGCTTCAGCTTTATCTTTGCACTGACGTGCCAGTCTCCCCTATCATGGAGGATGGGGGAACGTGTGGAAGCTCCTCCTCCAGTGAGTTGTTTAATTGCCCACCACCATTCATGATTGGATGCGGCAGGACTGCAGAGCTTAGATCTGATCCATTGGTTGTGGAATCGCTTTGCTCTGTCTATCACGCTGCTTATGCTGTTTGGCATGCAAATAGTCCGGTGTTGTAGCTTCACCAGGTTCAATCTCATTTTTAGGTATGCCTGGTGCTGCTCCTGGTATGCCCTCCTGCACTATTCATTGAACCAGGGTTGATCCCCTGGCTTGATGGTAATGGTAAAGTGGGTGATATACTGGGCCATGAGGTTACAGATTGTGGTGGAGTACAATTCTGTTGTTGATGGCTCATAATTGCCCGATCTTGAGTTGCTAGATCTGATTGAAATTTATCCCATTTAATACAGTAATGCCACACAACATGATAGAGGGTATCTTCAAAGTGAAGTCGGGACTTCAGCTGCACAATGACTGTGTGGTGGTCACTCCTACCAATACTGTCGTGGACAGAAGCATCTGCAGCAGGCAGGTTGGTGGGGATGAGGTCAAGTATGTTTTTTCCTCTTGTTGGTTCCCTCACCATCTGCCGCAGATCTGGTATAGCAGCTTTGTCATTTAGGACTCAGCCAGCTCAATCAGTAGTGGTGCTAACAAGCTACTCTTGGTGCTGGACATTGAAGTCACCCATGCAGAATACATTGTGTCTTTGCCACCCCCAGTGCTTCTTCCATGTGGCGTTCAACATGGAGGAGTACTAATTCAGCAGGAGGTAATTAGCAGGTTTCCTTGCCCATGTCTGACCTGATGCCATGAGACTTCATGGGGTCTAGAGTCGATGCTGAGGACTCCCAGGGCAACTCGCGCTCAACTCTGTTGCCACCTCTGCTGGGTCTGTCTTGCTGGTCGGACAGGACATACCCAGGGATGTTGATGGTGGTGTCTGGGACATAGTCATACTCACGGAATCGTACATTACAGACAATATCAGGCTATTGCTTGACTAGTCTGTGAGAATACTCTCCCGATTTTGGCACTAGCCCCCAAATGTTAGTAAGGACAGGGCTGAGTTTGCTGTTGTAGTTCCCAGTGCCTAGGTTGATGCTGGGTGGTCCGTCCAGTTCTATTCCTTTTAGACTTTTTAGCAGATTGATACAACTGAGTGGCTTGCTAGGCCATTGCAGAGGGCAGTTAGGAGTCAACCACATGTAGGCTAGAGCAGGTAAGGATGGTAGATTTCCTTCCCTAAAGGGCAGATGGGTTTTTAATGACAATCATCAATACTAGACTTTTAATTCCAGATTTTTATTGAATTCAAATTTCACCATCTGCCGTGGTGGGGTTTGAATCTGGGCTCCCAGAGTATTACCTTGGTTCTCTGGATTACTAGTCTAGCGATAGTGCCGCTATGCCTTCCCCTAGAGTACAAGTCAAAGTAGAGTTCCACCCATCTCTCCAACTGTTTATTTCAGTTGGTGGTGACTTCCCCTGTCTTTGTTTTCAATGGATCCTTTTCTTTGCTGATGGACCTTTTTGATCCCTTCATCCTTGTCCCTGACATCCCCTGTGTCGAAAGACATCTGAATATTCTGACATGAGTTGTAACCAGTTGTCATTGGAGCACCACCTAGCAGTCTGTTGGACTGTTGTTTACTTCGAGCGGCTGTTTGCGCATTGAGTTTTCTCGCTTGGATCTCTTTTGCAATTAAGAGCAGACTGCTTGGCTTCAAAGACCGGTTCCATTACAGTGATATTAGCCTCAAACCAGTCAGCATTTTTCTGTTCTTGCTTCCCATATATTGAGCATGTGGATGGTGTCTCGAAGTATGTTTCTTTTCACTTCTGCACTCTGTGGGAATGCCAGCGAACACCTATTCAGTCAAGTCATGGAACTGTTGGTTTTGCCTGGGTAGGTGGCATGGCTGATGTTGATATGAGGACAGCATTTCAACTTTGAGTGAAAAAACTCCAAGGGTTGCATCCTCAACCCTAGTGCACACCAGGGAGTGATCTCTATCACAGTCAGTGCCGTTGTAGCTGCATGTGTTGAGAACGCTATTCAGAGAGTCACATCTGGTGATGATCAGGTCCAGTTGGTGCCAATGTCCTGATCTTGGATGTCTCCAGAACATCTTGAGACATGGCTTGTTCTGAAAAAGGTGTTCGTAACACAAATCTCTTGGTAGCAGTAAAGCTCAAGTAGTCTCTGTCTGTTCTCATTTATCTTTCCCAGACCATGATGTCTGAGGCAGGAGGACCATGCCTCATGGTCTGTGCCCACTCTTGCATTGAAATCCTCCAATAGGTAAAGATGTTCTGACTTAGGGATTCTGACAGCAGTGCCAAGCTCATAGAACTGGTTTTGATTCCTCTGCAGTGGATGGTTGGAGCATGGATACTCATGATCTTAACTGGCCCTGCCTGAGTTGAGAGGGCAGATGAAGAGAACATGTTCTGAGCCATTGTCAGGGAGTTGGGGGGGGTTCTATCTATAATCAAGAATAGCGAGTTCCTTACAGCAAAGCCTACATCTTGCTCACACATTTCATCTGAACTCTTCCCTGCTAGATGAATGTGTAATGTTTTTCTTTGTGATCTGCTATCTGCGAGCCTGCCCTCTTGTAGGGATGCTATGTCGATGTTCAGCCTATCATGTTCCATGTCTATCATAGCTGTCTTATGCACATTATTGACCAGCTGCAAGTTGTCTGTCAATCCTGTGCATATGGTCCTGACATTCTAGCTTGACAATCAGAGTTGGTATCTTCTTTTTGTTTAATTCTTTTGTTTGTCTGGTGTGATGGATTCTGTCCACCTGTTGAGCAGAGATTCTAAGCTCCAAGCACTCATTTAAATGGATTGTCTGTGGTGGGTCAGCATCTTACTCGTTGGGGGCTGCTCAACTTGAGGTAGATGGTGACTGACCAGTGGGCACAATCCCTCTCACCATTAGAGACAGCCCATGATTCTCTGTCAATCGAGTTGGACTTATCACTTGTAACTTTGCCCTGAGTTTTGTTAACACTGCAGCAAAACTGTAGTGTCCTCTCCAGTACACAAGCCTGGGCACAATTTATGGAGACTCTGGACTGCCCAAACATCATGGCCCATATTCAACCTCCCCAGCTGAGTCCAAAGGGATGCAAAGCTCTACATTTGGCACTAGCTTGGTTGCAGGAGTTGCTGGAAGGATGATCTTTTCAGACAACAGTCTGCCTTTGGGTTCCACTCCAGATTTTTTTCAGGATTTAATCCCATAGCTTTCCACTCTCCCAAGGTATCCACGAAGTAGTGGAGCTATTCACCCATAGCTGGGAGTTGGTTCATGAATGCCAGGGTCTGTCCACACGCTAGCGGGCATGCAAACTGCATGTCTGGCAGCCAAACCTCCTCAGCGTTTCTCTTAAGCTTTTAGCCTGCATTGTGAGAGACCCAGTTTGTTGTGTGTTGCCATGAGGAGGCACAGCAGATGGAGATGCTGTGTACTGACAGGAGAGACTTAGACATTTGGCTCTTTTCTTCAGCCTACTGCTGGCTAGCAGCAATGCGAAAATGAAAAGCAAACTAGCGCACAAAAGCAGATAGCATGCTAATTCTCTTCGTCCACGCACTACATGCATCACATCGACCTGTTGGACACATGAGTTCTCTTCTAATAACTACTGTTCATCACAAATGTTTAGATGACTTGTCTTTGTTCTGACTACTGAATTATAGATGACTAATTTATTCATACCAGTTTGCTTGAGTTATCAGCTGCTGGACACTCTGCTTGTTTGTTCTGACTTTCTAAACATTTTCTGGCTCACTCTTCAATGTAGAGGAATTAATAATGGCAGCTAGTATTGCGGACGATGGTTGTACTTGATAGATAGTCTTCAAAGTAGGCTGCTGCTACAAACTCCCATGCATATGCTCGTACAGATTTTTAGCAGCCAAGATCCATGTATCCAGAATCTCTCATTTTTATGAAAAGGAATAAAATTTATTAGTGTTAATTTTCCTATCTTTGGAGAAGGGAATTTATTGATAGCCTTTGGAGGCACTGTTTTGAGTCAGTGTTATGGTTAAGGTGACTCATGTGGTACTATTTATTTGAAGCCCTAACTGTTTAGTACTTCAGAAGCAAAAAAAATTGAGATCAACTTATGGTACCATGTCATAATGATGATTGCATTTCGTGAGCAATTTGCTTATGAATGTGCCCACTATAGGCAGCAGTAACTATATTTGTAAATAGTACTGAATTGTATTGGGTTGTGAAATGAATGATTTTTTTAGAGAAGTTGATTTTATAATGTTTTTATACATTAACAAATGTTTAGAATTGATGCAAAATTGAACTAAAATCTAACATTCACATTTAAGTTGTCAGAAGTAGTATAGTGGATTACCTTGATTATCATTAAATTATTGGTAACCACCAGCTGGCTTCTGCTTTGATTACTTCAGCATATCACACTCGTGCACCTAAAAGCAAGTGACTAGTTGATAGTGCC
Source organism: Cetorhinus maximus (assembly GCF_964194155.1). Classification (NCBI taxonomy): domain Eukaryota; kingdom Metazoa; phylum Chordata; class Chondrichthyes; order Lamniformes; family Cetorhinidae; genus Cetorhinus; species Cetorhinus maximus. Next base: position 65,516,782 of record NC_135897.1, on the reverse strand, counting down.
AGGAATGAAGCTTCTCCTCTTTCAGCAACTCAAGGCTGTCAACTAGTCAGCATCAAGCAATCCTTAGTCAGGCATAACATGGGTTACAGCAAAAATAAAGATTCATCTTCTCGTTCCCAGCACTGCAGTTTAACCCTATTTTGAAGGACAGCCCTTTACTAAATCACAAGATAATTATTTAATAAGGAAGTCATTTGATCTAAAAATATCAACAGATTCTCACCCCGCGCCCCCCCCCGCCCCAACCCTGCGTTATGGCATTGTTATTTCCTACATGAATTCACCCATTAATCCCACACTCTGTTAAATAAATAAATAAAATTCTGATATTGGTCCTAAAGTTATCTTTTACTAGTTTTGAACTCAGTTTAATTTCAAGTAATCTTCTGTGTTAACTATCCCCATACAAACAATTTTGTATGCTTTTATAGGAACCTTTTCGTTGTTAGACTGAAAAGCTTGTGTTTCTCCACTATTTCCTCACAATAGGAATCAACCTTCTAGCTATACTCTGCGTTATCTTTATTTCCTGAATCTCTGTCTTGTTTGGCAATTTAGAAATCTGCAAACTTTTCTCCCTTCATAACTGCCAACAGCGTGCCCTCAAAAATGCACCCATGACCCATCTGCTTTCTAATTACTACTTCATCTCATACCTCTCTTTCATCTTTCAGTGCACCTTCTCCCGAAGCTCCATGTTTGAACCCCTCTAGTCTGGCTTCCAGTCTTATAGCACCTGTACAGCACTTGCCCAAGCAATGAATTACATTATCTGTAACTTAGCATGGTGCTCTCCTTGACCAGTTTGCAGCTTTTAACACAGTTCAATATGCTGTCCTCCTCCATGCCTTTGCTTTGTCCAGGTCCATGGGACCTTGCATAGTTGCACTGCCTGCATTTTAATAGTAGGAATAGAATGGATCTCCAGCAGTGGCTTCCCCTTTCCCTACAATGTCACCTCCGAGGTCACTCAAATATCTTTGCCCCCTCCTATTTCTGATCTGTGTGCTTCCTCTCAGTCACATTATCTACAGTCAGTAGATGAACTGATGATGCCTGTGTGGAGAATAAATGCTGGCGTACAATCTTTAGGCCAAGGAACCTATTTCTGTGCTGTAGACTATGTAACCTATGTAAGTTATAGTTTGTATATGTAGTTAATGGTCTGTGGACAAACCTAGTAAGTAATTGAAGAGCATTGATTCATTGTAGCTGAATTTTGGAAGATTTATTGGGGAGCACCAAAATATCAGCTGCAAGGAATAGGGCCTGTCAGAGGAAAGGCAGAGAAATAATAGTAAATATGTATTAAATAAATTGTCCCAATAATTGGAATTAGTTTGGGTTTTCTCATAATTTGTATTGGAACTGACAGATGTTAACAATAAATGTGACCTTAGATCAAAAATTCCTGAATTATTTGCTTAACATTGAGATCCTGTATAATGCTGTTGCATCCTGTTCAGTTCTGTATTACTTTTTAATGGTATCTACTTCGAACATTCATGGTTGTGTGACGAGCAAATTTTGCCTCTATTTTCCTCAAAGTTAACTATTTTACTTCACACACTCGTGCTCTGCAGGTGCAAGAGGATCTGATTGATGAACACTCTCCAGCTTTCAAGACCATGAATGGAACAAACGATGTTTCTGGTGATGAAGCTCCTACATGTAAAGTTTCTAAGGAAAGCCAACAAAGAGATTACCAAGGAAATGGAACTAAAGTTGTGGTGAATGGTGTTTCTTAAACATTACCCACCATCGTCTGGTTCTGCATAATTACATTTTCTAATAGTGCTTGTAAAAGCTTGCCAAAGATAGAATAAGGACTGCCAGACTTTACGGCGCACTTTTTTTCTAGTTCCTCCGTACTGGAGTGGAGATGGGGAGGGTTCTTGAATAAAACACTTGTATAAATTTGTTTTTCACCTAGTTAAGTTCTCAATACATTATCAGATGTTGTGCCTTCAGACAGTAGATGCAAAATTAAAAGAACTAGCTGGTTGTAGGGAAATGTCTTGAAATGTTTAAAATAAATTTCAGATTATTCTGGAGATGGAGATCATTGACATTTACTGTAATACTGGATTAAAGCATTGGCTGCTTTTTTGTCAAGTTCTCTAATATGCAACCACTTCTTCATCTGAGGAAAACAATAGAAAATGCAGTTTCAAAATTTTGCACTGAATTGTAAATTTAACATTAGGAATACTAGGTGATACTAGTCTGGAAACTGGTCAGTTTTACTAAATCTCTGTAGGTTTTTTTAATACTGTATGTAGAGAAAATTGCAGACCACTGGAGAATACTCGTTTGCATCTATACATCTGCAGGGACATTGGGATGTGATTGGCAGTGACTGTTTTACAAAGGGGCTTGTTTGGTTTATTTATTAAATGTACAGTATTTAAAAATCAAGCAATGCTTTGGATGTTACACTAAACTGGTTGTAGATGTCATTGCCAAAATAATCCAACTATTGTAAGATTAAGTTCCAGAGAAACGATTTTCCATGTAAACTACATTTGTTAGAGTCCTTAGAGTATTTTTATTTTCAGTTTTGGTTGGTTGATGTGCAATATGTTTTGTATGCAGATAGTTGATAAATAAAGTTTGATCTTCCATCTTCTGACTTAAAATATGCAAACATGAATGTTTTCTGGAGCTTTATTGTAAAGCATTTTACATTGCCTTCAAATTTGAGATTTTTAAAATTTCTGTATATATTGTATGAAGTAATACTTGTAGAATAGCATGTATTGAAAAACAAAAGTTGTACTACTTCCTCCAACCCCTTGGACTACTTGACACTAACATCTCCCCATGCACAAAACCACCATCACAAGATATAAAGCTTGATAATCTGAATTAAACAAAGATTCACATTCTAGTCTTATGATATAATAGTATAGGGACCTTTTGGATCCCTTCACTGTTTGAGATATTTTGATTTGTTTTATCATTCAAATCTGTAAAGATTTTATTTTATGGTGAACCACAAACTACAGTAAGAAACATTTATCAATAGGCTGATGCACTGATTCTCAGTCTAGCATTGAAAACATCATAAAACGTACAACTAATTATTTATATCCAAGCCTATTAAAGAGAAAAGTTTCCTTACACACAATCTAACACGCCAAGGTGTGATACAGCCACAAACAATTCAAACAAAAAAGTAAACACATGTATTGCAGACAAGAGAGTACTAGATAAAAACAAAAAACTACTGCGGATGCTGGAAATCCAAAACAAAAACAGAATTACCTGGAAAAACTCAGCAGGTCTGGCAGCATCGGCGGAGAAGAAAAGAGTTGACGTTTCGAGTCCTCATGACACTTCAACAGAACTGAGTAAAGTTAGGAGAGGGGTGAAATATAAGCTGGTTTGGGGGGTGGGGGGGTGGGTGTGGTTGTAGGGACAAGCAAGCAGTGATAGGAGCAGATAATCAAAAAATGTCACAGACAAAAGGACAGAGGTGTTGGAGGTGGTGATCTTATCTAAGAAAATGTGCTAATTAAGAATGGATGGCAGGACACTCAAGGTACAGCTCTAGTAGGGGTGGGGTGGAAAGACTGAAAGGGTATTACAGTTATAGATTTAAAAATAATGGAAATAGGTGGGAAAAAAATCTATATAAATTATTGGAGAAAACAAAAGGGAGGGGGGAGAAACGGAAAGGGGGTGGGGGTGGGGGTGGGGGTGGGGATGGGGATGGGGGAGGGAGTTTAAGATCTAAAGTTGTTGAATTCAATATTCAGTCCGGAAGGCTGTAAAGTCCCTAGTCGGAAGATGAGGTGCTGTTCCTCCAGTTTGCGTTGGGCTTCACTGGAACAATGCAGCAAGCCAAGGACAGATGTGGGCAAGAGAGCAGGGTGGAGCTGTACCTTGAGTGTCCTGCCATCCATTCTTAATTAGCACATTTTCTTAGATAAGATCACCACCTTCAACACCTCTTTGTCCTTTTGTCTGTGACATCTTTTGATTATCTGCTCCTATCACTGCCTGCTTGTCCCTACAACCCCCCTGCCCCCCACTTAAACCAGCTTATATTTCACCCCTCTCTTTACTCAGTTCTGTTGAAGGGTCATGAGGACTCGAAACGTCAACTCTTTTCTTCTCCACCGATGCTGCCAGACCTGCTGAGTTTTTCCAGGTAAGAGAGTACTAGAGGCTGGATCAATCAATAAGTCCTGCTGGTGGGCTTGGAAGAAGTTTGAAATCTGGTGCGGGAAGGATGTGGCTGCTTGAACCCACTCGTATGAGGGCAAGTTCATGAATATGTGTGACATGGGCAGCTCTGAAGTTGGGAGATGCATCACCTTATCCCTGTGCAGGAGAAAGCATCATATTTAAAAAGCAGAAAGCCCTATTTAAAACCTGAAATGCTGCATGCCGACCTTCTGAAGGAGGACTGCAATAGAACTGGCTAGTATTGTCAGGTGTGTTCATATTGCAACAGAAAACTTTTAAGGGCCTAGGTAGAAGAAATTCCCCCCCCTTTGTAAAAGTTTAGTTAGTGTCATCAATGGATTCCGTTGTGTTTGGAGATGTCACAATCCACCCAGCACATTGCCCCACACTTCAGTGAGAGCTCACTGTGACCTCCAGGCTGCTTGGGACTGTAGAGAGATTCTATTTCCAGCTAATGGCCACACAACCTAGGTGGCCTGGACGGAGGTTGGAGTGGCTGTAGACCCCATTTGAGAGACTGGGTCCAGTGCTGAAAAAGGATGAATGACCTCTGCACTGCAAGGGTGAAGAACTGGGTCAAAGGTGGGTGGGAACAGTAGGGGCACTGCATAGTCAAGGGCTAGGATGGGTGTTGATGTGTAAAGCGATCCCTCTTACCAGCTTCCATAGTTGCATAGGCTGTATGTGTGTGCATCACTGCATTCTGTGCCTTAGCCAGATTTCCTGACAGTGTAAGGATCGGAAGGACAAATGGGCAACCTGACCACCTCATGGGACCAGGAGGCAACCTAGCAATCTTTTAAGCATCACTAAAAACCTTATTTTTTCTTCCCTAATGCTTGCATGACAAAAGGGCCCATAATGCCAAGGAGAGCTCCAAGATTGGGGATCGAGTGCTCTGCTGTCAGAGGCAGAGATGGAAGTCTTGGAGCTGGCAGGGGAGCAGGGTAGTCGGTCTGTAGCTAATGCTGAGTATAGATTGGGGAGCTTAGAGTGAGGAGTTGTGCTTACCCATCATCTTTGGCTACCGTGGCAACCTGCTGCATCCATGAATGTTCATGGCCCTTAACATTATCAATTTATTGATTGTTTTTATGCTTCAATTGTAAGGTCAACTGCCTTAGAGTCATGACTAGCTCCCATGTTTTCCACCTGACTTCTTGGAGGGTGTCAGTCTGGATGTCTCAAGGGTGTACCATCACACCTATCTCCTGCACCAGTGCAAATACACCTAGGTGGGGAGTCGATTGTGTGCCAGCCTATGGTCACAATCTGGTGAGCACAGCACAATTATGCAAATAAGGGAGGCAGTGACAGATGAGACTACTGCCAGTCAGAGGAGTGTTGGAGGGCAGCCTGTGGCTGATGAAGGGCCTCTGATGGCCACAGTGAACCTGTTGGAGTTGCGTGCTTGAACATTGTAGAGTATGGCGTAACTGCCTGAGACTTTGAGAAGACGTGTGGGCGATGGAGGAGTCCTTTCATGGCATGACCTTTGCCATGTCTCAGGTAGGAGAGTGCATCAATTCTTCCATGGAGAGGGTGGTGGCTGCCTCGAAGGGCAGACCCAAGAGACTACACATTGGATGCCTGGTGTATCAACATGACCCTGCAGACTATTGCTGGTGCTATGAGTTCACTGTAGCAGTGGGCCAATGAGAGGTTGTTGGTGCACCTGAACACCCCTCCAGGTGCACTGCAAGAGAAGCATGGTGTCATGTTGCATCAAAGGGCTGGGGATGATTCAGTCTAATGCACTGGAAGGTGATTCTTGGGTGCTGTTAGGAGCTCCCCAGCTCCTCTGTCAGTAACCCAAACTCCTCCAGCAGCAGTGGCCACAGAGGACTCTCCTGCACTCTTGGCTCATCTGCCATGGGGCTGCCAGAGGACACTTGCCATAGTCATCAAAGACAATGGGGCAAAGAGAGAAGTAGCCTTCTCCCACCACATCTATCAATATTGGGGATGCACCTTGCCTCAGCACGTGGAAACTTTTCAAAAAGTTCACTTTCACACAGTATATAGCACTGGTGTTTATATTAAGGAAGGAATGTTAGCATCACATTAAAATGTTGCTGTGCTTTATTCAGTGAGTTTTTTCATACGAGGGCCTCATCATGTTTCCCCTTCAGAGATGTATGACATTTATTAATATTGTGTTTAAGGGACACTTACTCGCTGATTGAGATGCAGGTCTCTGTGTGATGACTGATAAAGAGTGTTGTGAGTTTCTAAATGCAACAATATATGCCATCCATTGAAAGTGGGTAAGGCTGTTGATTTTAAGTCGCTTAATGGTAACCAGGTGGTTGGAAACAAGTCAGTATGGGATGGTCCCTTGTCTCCTGTGCATTAACTTTCATGGTACGCACACCAGCAGTGTGATTAGATCCCCCTTCCATGTCACTCTCTACTTTCCCGTTGTCCTCATCAGACATGGCTTCTGCCTCCTCCTCTTCCTCTGGCCTAATGTTGTCACCAGTCTGCATAGCAATGTTAAACAGTGCTCAGCAGATGTGCCACCTACCTTTCCTAGGTCATACTGGAGAGCTGTCTCAGAACAATTGAGGTAGTGGAAGTGCATCTGCAGCAGACTGATGGTTTGCTTTATGATGTTCCTTGTGCTGTAACTGGCATTGAAACCTCTCTTCTGCCTCAGAGGGTTCCCAACAGGTGTCATCAGCCACGTGCAAAGAGGGTAGCCCTTGTCATCTAGGATCCATCCCTTAATGTGTGGCCTTGGCACAAACAAATACCACTCCTGCCAGTGTTGAATCACATGGACATTGTGGCTGCTGCTGGGATAGCAAGCATACAGCTGCATGATTTGTTTCTTGTGGTCACAAATTAACTGCACATTGAGAGAATAGAATCCCTTTCTGGCAATGAATGTGGCAGCTGCTCGGATGCTGCCTTGATGGAAACATGGCTGCAGTCTATTACACCTTGAACATGTGGAAGGTCAGCGATGGCTGCGAATCCCATTGCCCCCTCTGCCTGGCTGTCCTTGTCTGTCCAGAACCTTATGAATTTCCCAGCCCTCTTGTACAGTGCATTTATCACTTCCCTGCTGCAGTGGTGAGTGGCTGCTTTGGAGCTGCTGCAGGTGTCACCTGTTGACCTCTGGAAGGAACTGGCCGCAAAGAAGTTGAGTTGCAGTAACCTTCAAAGCCACTGGCATAGGTGCCCATAGGATACTATCCCCATGGACACAGGATGTCCTGCCTAAAGGTGCATAGTTGTGATGGTCCCCTGGAGCGGGTAATCTTTTCTGACACTGTTTCTTTGTCATTTGTAGGTATGTCATCCCTGTCCTACCAACTCTGATGAGCTAGAGGCCTGTATCTGCCTCTGCCTTGCTTCTTGTCATTGTGCCCCCTCCTGTTGTTGCTGCTTTGCAGCCTGCACTGGTTCCTACAGAGCATGATTTGCAGTGCTGATCCCCTCAAACATTCGAAGATGAAGTACAGGGTGAATAATTCCCATTATGTAACACCCTCTCCCATTCTTTCAAGGCAGCCTCTAAAGTGCTCTCCCTCCTAAAGGGACTCATATGTAATGCCATTTTAATGAGTAGTTCCTCTGTTGCAGTACAGGTGTTGCCATGTTACTGTTTCCGCTAGCCAAATCATTACCCAATAAAAAATCTACCCCTTCCATAGGTAACCTAGGAAAAATTCCCTCCGTAATAATTCAGTTTATTAAGTCACTCTGTAAATTGTCCTTACACAAGGGTTCATAAATGCCGTTAATACTTCATCCTTCATCAAATTATGTGGAACACAAATTGCATCATCAGTCACCATAATGACTGATCTTCCCCAGTATTCCAAAATATTAATGTTTACTTGTTTTGTTGGAGGAGTAAGGAAACACTTCTCCCTTCGAGACAAAACATCTAGAACCTCCGAGATAAAAACAAAAAGCTAAAAGCTACTGCGGATGCTGGAAATCCAAAACAAAAACAGAATTACCTGGAAAAACTCAGCAGGTCTGGCAGCATCGGTGGAGAAGAAATCAGTTAACGTTTCGAGCCTTCACGGCCCTTCGGCAGAACTATGCTTCAGTTCTGCCGAAGGGCCGTGAAGGCGCGAAACGTTAACTGATTTCTTCTCCACCGATGCTGCCAGACCTGCTGAGTTTTTCCAGGTAATTCTGTTTATGTATCTAGAACCTCCACTAGCTTGACAATCCCTTTAGCAGCAGTCGAGGAAGAACTCTGTCTATCTTGAGCCATATCACCTGAGCCACTGCTACGGTTTTAAAACCCATTTCCTTTTCTGAGGATTCCTTAAGCATTCCTACTTCTGCCACCGGTTTACCATTCAGCTTACAAACAATGGGCTTTGAGATGCCCTGTGTTATGGCAATAAAAGCATACCAGTTCATTTTCACCCATTTTCTCTACACTATCATTTTTCTTGACTGGAGTATCTTCCATCTTCCCCATAAAGCCAGACTCTTTTCTGTTCCTCCAGCTTCCCTGTGGTTTACATTGGGAGATCTAATGCCCCCTAGCTGCCTATGTGATATAGCCATCTGCCAGAAATGCTGCTTCCTGTATTTTAGAAATTATGGTCTTGCAGGTGTGACCTAATAGCTATTGGGATGCTATTTTGAAATTCTATCAGTATTGTTAGCTCCCTCACATTCTCAAAGTTTTGTTGTTAACTTCAGGGATCAAAACCACCAGTCCCACATTTCTTTTTCCCTAGCAAATGCTATAAATGTTTCATTTGGTCTTTCTTTCAAGTCCAAAATTTCAACTGATATGCTTCAGGGGCAAGTTCATAACCATTAAGCACCATGGCTTTAACTACCTCATTCATACTTTGAAAATTGTTCTTCTGAAACAGTAGAATACACATCCATAGCCTTCCTGGCCAAATCTCTGTGTGTCTCCTTTGGCAACTTTAGTTGGTTAGCCACCTTTTCAAATGGGATAAATATCTCAACTCCGTCCTCAGTGAATTTAGGTAATAGGCGAAAACTCTTCATTATATCAAAGCTCTGAATGGCTCCTTGCTCTTCTTCCAAACCACCAGACTCTCTTTCGCTGTAACCTAAGCTTTTCTCTGGCTAATTCACGCTGTCAAATTCCCTTCTCAGTTTCCTTCCTTGCTAACTTCTCCCTCTGGAGTTCAAGTTTAAGCTTTCGCATTTCCATTTATTTTTCTATTTCAAGCTGCTTCATTTGCAGCTAGATTCTAGCAAATTCAACTGAATTGCTCTCTGGATTAACTTTTTCTTCTTCCAATCCCGGATGCTGTGCTGTTACCCCAATTACTTCTGCTTTCTTAGTACGTTTTTAACTACAACTTTTCTGCTAATACGAACATACTGCGATTAGCCTAGCCTTGCTTAGATGTTGCAAATCACTCAGCAATGTCTTCCTGTTCCAGAAGTCTTAGTAATTGAGAAAACCATTCTGCTTTTCAATCAGTATAATAAAATTCACCATGGTGATCTTATAAACCTTAACCTCAGCAAGTATGAGTACTTGTATTTGTCTGTGGATTCCGAGATCTCGTAAGAGCTCCCGATTTATGTCATGATCCTCGGCCAGACCCCGGGTCGTGGTGGAGATCTGGTTAGGGGCCAAATAACGTTTTGTTTAAAGGAGATGAAGTTTGAGATTTAAGACACTTACTAAGTGAATAAAGCTACAAGATTCCACCGATTTTGAACAAACAAAAATAAACTTTACTATACAAGTTCAGAAAGATAAAGCAATTTACAATTTCTATCTTATACTCTAACATTCAGAGTATGAGGTACTTGTAAATTAACAGGCAAACTGGTTGAACACGCCACGCTACTGAATCAATGCCAAATGTGACCAAACCCAATTCCATGGACTTCCCAACAACCCACCCAGACTCTTATCACATTGTGAGCCAGCCAATCTCACTAAAACTTCCTCTTTCTCATGAAGTTTTTCAAATCTCCACCTTTGAAGATCTTGCCTTGGAATTCTCTCCAAAGGTTGCTTCCACTCAGACGGCTTTAACAATGACCCACCTCGCAGGATTTCAATCTCACCTTTTGAGATTCTTTTCCTGGATCTCTGAATACACTCATGTTTCACCTTCCAAGCACAATTTCAGATTTTTGGCCGTGCCAAACAGAACATCACTGCTCCAAAGGGGTACCTTTTCACCTGCAGTCTGCAGCACAGAGTCACCAACCTTTGGCTGCCTTCTCGGATCTTCAGGGCTTCCTTTGTGCCCACTTTGCTTAAAGTCTGCTCCCTGCTGCTTCGTCTTTAATTTGGAGCCCATTTCTCTGCTTCTTTCTGCTAACTTAGGGGACAGAAATAGGTCCAGCTGCCTTTATCCCTTACCTGGGTCTTCCTTTTAGGACCTCTTCCTGTTCACCTCCCTGGGACCTTCTCTTTGTTCCCCTCCCTTGTCCTGTTCCCTAGTTCACTTACTTGATAATGGTGCTCCACATCAGGTCATCTGACCTACATTTTCACGCCTTTCTTTTTCTTTTCTTCTGCTAGTAGCTGTAGGTATGCAGGGCCTCAACCAAAAGAGCATAAAATAACCGAACTGTGCACATGCGGCCAGTTCCCAGCCAGCACTAGAGCACGGGACCTGAGGTTCGTTGGGAATCGGAGTTCCCGACCTCTGAAGGTAAGTATAGATTTCGTGACACCAGGAAACTACTTATTGTAGTCATCTATGATGCTTACTGGTTATATCACATGCTCTCGTGTTCTTCCTTGACTTCAGAGCCACTTAAGATATAAACAGAATTATTAGATAGTAAGTGAATACATTTGTGTCTGCTGCACTAAACTGCTATGTAGACTGGACATACAATTCTTGAGAGTAACCTTTATGGTAGTTTGCTCACTCTCCATGGGGTCTCATTTACAAAACTTTCTTTGATGATTCCAAATGCACTGCTCAATTGGAATGCGGCAGTGAAAAATCTGAATGCGCCTTGGGTACAATTGGAGCTTCCAATTAAATCAATGGTCAAACAAGACCCAAAAGGTACTTTTATTTGAATCGAGTGGCTTGACATCCATATTCTGGGATTAACAGGTTTTAGTTATAGGTCAACCCCATTTGATTTGGTAAGAGGATTAGTGTATGTGTTATTCAGGCATGCTTCACACTGGAAGAACCATACGATAAAGGGCAGGTATTTTTTTTTAATCTTTAGTTGCATCCATTGACAATATAATTCCTCCAGGATTTCTCCGTATGATAGTCTGTTACATTTGGGTCAAGAGATTGATTCACACCATCTACTACACCACTGATCAAGTAAGCATTCTAGGTTTCACAGCTATTAGTTCGGCTGTTCTTAATTTGGTTTATTTACAGTCTTGCTGAAGCTAATATGTAAACTAATTTTAATGCTGATAAAACATTTTGGTTTTAAGTGCATCCAACGCAAATACTATTTGACAGCAGGCATTTAAACTAGGCTGAAACTCCAGTGCAATACTGAGGGAGTCCTGCACTGTCAAAGGTGCTGTCTTATAGATGAGATCTTAAACAGAAGCCCACATCTATTTTATAAAGGACATAAAAGATCCCATGGCCCTATTTTGAAGAATAGCAGGAGAGTTCTCCTTGATGACCTAGCCATAATTTATACCTCATCACCTAAAAAGCAGATTATCTGGTCATTATCTAAGTTCTGGTATGTGGGATTTTAATGCATGTAAATCGGCTGCCATGTTTCCCTACACTACAAATGTAGCATGTCCTGAACTGAAAGCTGCTATACATAAATGCAAATTTTGTCTTTTGAGGAATCCCAGTTGAGACCTCTCCTATTAAAATGATGTTTTAGTAGGGCTGCTACAATATGCACGAGATGATACTTGAATGACCAAGTACAGTTACCAATAGTGTAGGATCTTCCTCCTAAAAAATCCTCACTGCTTGACCATTTTCTCAGGCTCGGAAGAAGCCATTACTGCTGCCTTGTAGTTTAGGAATTTTCAAAGTGCAAATGCCCAGTGAAAGCCATAAGTAAACCACCAATTGAGTAGAGTGCCAAATCTAGAAACCAGAACCCTATCACCACAACCTTCCTATTGCCTGAAGACTTAGTTCTCTGATAAAATGTTAGTGGAGACATTCCAAATGCAGGAAATAGTCAAGTGAATTTAATTTTACTCTTAAAAAAATAGCTACAAACCCTGCGTAAAGTGAAATTGTTACAATCCTTACATCCAGTACCAAGGCCTCGGCTGAAAGGAGAAACTGGTGGCGAAGACGGTGGCCCAAAGAATCTTCAGGGAATTCTTAAAGCAATTTTATTAAGCTTGTCTTTCCTCTATGATGGACTTCATCAATGTGTTTCATTTTTATCATTTTCATATCCTTACAACCTCTAAGAACAATTGAATTGGTATGTGCTGAGGATTTACATCTTATTTTGCATTGCAACACTTGTTAGAATTGCTATTTTAAATATGAAATTATTTTGAAAGAGGAAATCCAATTAGGAGTCTTTGCTGCTTGGACAATTTGGTTCTACGTCCAATGTTCCCACTAATTTTCCTTAACTGTGAGCGGCCTGTTTGTTGCACTGTGTATTCTCCAAGAGGGCCATGCACAACATGAAGGGAAAGCCATTTGTGCAGCTTAGAGGGAATGTTGCTTATGATCCCCTCATATTAATGAGCTCTAATTCTAAAAATGACTCTTTAATGTACAGAAAAAACATCTTTGAACATTAGATGATTTATTTAAAATAGATTCTGGATTACATGATTAAATAAGCTGATAGCAGACCATAAAACCATAATATATCCTCAAAAAAATGATGGTTTAACTTGTCTTCCTGCAAGGTCACTTTTTGTTCTGAGAATCCAGTAAATCTTTAGCTTCATTGATTTTAGATGCAAGATAAGGAGATCCACCTGTCAAACAAACCATTTTCTTCAAAATGTTTAAAGTGAAGACTACAATCCAACACATTTAATAGACACACCTAATTTTGACCAGATGAGCTCACCTTTGTCTGGGTGGTTAAGCACCATGATCCTCCTGTGCGCTTCTCGAACCTTAACCTTATTAGCTGTAGGACTATTAACAGACAGATTGTTAAACCAAAAGTACTTTTTAAAAGTATAACGTTTGACATCATGCAAGAATAACCACATCTGGGTATCTGATGGTCAGTTGCCCTGTGACTTATTAATTGAACACAGTCAGGACAGTCTACTTGCTACTATAAAAATGGTTCAAGTGAACACTATGCATTGGGACATCTTCCAAGGTGGGCCAGGCTGGTTTAGAAAAGCATGCACATGCTGACACACTTTTTTGCGTTACTTCAATTGAACACATTTGGATCAGTGTAGACTGTATGAAGATTCCAGGTCAGTTTGGGATTTTGGGGAATAACCAAGAATTACTACAGCAGTGGTATTATTCAGCATGCATAGAATGACACTGAGTGCCGGCATAACTACTTAATAGCAACAACTCAGGGATATGTCAAATAGTTCAAGACCAGCATAAACTAACTGTCAACATCTTGGAGGTTATTTAATAATGCAATAGGCTAAAAAGATATTTATGACCATTAGTAGCTTTGTCATTAAGGATATTTCATTGTAAATTAAAATGTTGTTTTACCTCACTCCCAAAATAAGAGCTGCCTCTCTCTTGGTCATTTTAGCCTCAAATCCACCCCTGTAGTATCCACTGAAAGCCTGAAATGAAAATCAATTTTCTGCAATATTGTCACTGTAATATGCAAGACCTATTTTGATATGAAACCTAAGAATTTGTGGCAAGTGAATGCAGGAAGCCAAAAAGTACAATTATCCAAAAGCTACAACAATTATTAACACCTGAAGTAGTTCAAGAATGCACTTGTGGAATGATCAACAATAGATATTAGATGTTATGCTCTTGCAAAGTAGTTTCAACACACTAAAAAACTGTACATCAACTTGCAGTGTGGAAACAGACTCCAAATATATGTCACCTTTTCAGTGGAAGACATGGATTAGCTTCTGCAATACAATGCTTCAAATCTAATTAAGTTTGTTCTCTGGATGTGGGCAAAACTCGCAAGTCTAAATTTGATCATCCTACTTGTCTGACAAGATGCTATTTATTATTTTCCTTAAATCACTGCAGCCCTTCTGATAGTGTTAAGTGGGAGGATCTTAACCCAATAACAATGCAAGAAGTGATATACATTCAAATCTGGATGGTGCTCAAAATTAGAGATGGTGATAATTCTAATACATAATGTTCTTGAAGAAGTTGTAGGGAGATGCTGTTAAAGCAACCTTAGGTGAATTGCTGCAGTGTATTTTGTAGAACGTGCATATTGCAATCACAGTGCATCCAATACTGACAGGAAGGTAAATATTAAGTCTGCTGAACAAGCAAGTTCCCCTGTCCTGAATGGTGTTGACCCGGGTGTCGTGGCTGTGCATATCCAGAGGTATGGTGAGTGTTCCATCACTCCTCTGGTTTGAGCTCAATATATTTTGGAAAAGCTTTGAGGGTTTCAGGGGTTGAATTACTTGTTGCAGAGTATCTGGTCTCTGCCCTGCTCTTGAAATCATGGTTTTGATTTTGTTGGTCTGGCGGTGCTCCTGGAGCAATCCTTATAGCTCTCTGAGCAAGACCATAATTTAATATAAATTTATAAAGCACTTTTAAGAACAACTTGAAGCAATGCACATTTGTTTCCTTTCAGATTCTGACTGGACAGGAAAGGGAACATGAGTCTGATTTAAATTTGAACCTAGGATCCAGAGGTGAAAGAACATTAATATAAAAATATAATTTATTTTTGAAAAGGAAATGTTAAGCCATTCATAAATATAGAAAACAATTTAAAAACATCATTCACATTACTTAATATCACCAGAGGAAGAACCAGATGTGGAAGATTAATGTTTAGAAAAGTGAAATTTCCCTGAATGCTGATTTTCCAAAAAATAGCTCAGGAAAAATGCAAATATTTTTCAGTTGTTCCAGTTCATAAACATCTACAAACCCAATAAATGTTATTGTTCCCCTTTGAGCTACATTATTCAGTAGACGTGCAGATCTGCAATCATCTAGTGAATTTCAAATCATGCACAGTATTTTTATTTATGTAAAATTGGTGCACTTCCTCAAGTTTGAGAAAATGCAGACTTTGTCACTAAAGATTTTGAATTTGCACTTGTGCTTCTTGTATTGTTTGTATTCTAATTATCTTGCTCAAGGTACTGATCCTCACACTAATTGGTGTATTCAACAGCAAAGGCTGTGTAAAGGGAACAATTAAATTTGGTTGAATTTTATTTTTATATGGCCATGCGATTTTAATCCAAATGGTGAAAATGAGAACCTGGTGGCCAGTTCAAATCAAAACAGTTGACTTTAATTGGTCCAAATCTTGGTATATTCCCAAAAATTTGTTGTTTTCCACACAGGGGCAGAGAAGTCATTTTAAGACATATAAAATCCAAAAATTAATTAGGAGATTTTACAGGCTTCAAGAACTTGTATCTTGAGCATGTGCAAGTTTAGGAACTATTTTTATTCATCTAGATATCCCCTTAGATTTTGTGTGTAATATATCATCGTTGAATAAACTGAACAGCAAGGCAGAAACTAACCGACTTGGGCAGGCTTTGAATGGTTTGTTTCAAAGCGGGTTCCATATGCTTCATAGCTTTAGCAGCATAGCGGCCTAAAAAGGAAGAACAAAAACAAAAAATAGCCTGCATGTAGAAACTATAACTTAAATCTGAGAGTCCTCCAGTATGTTCACTAGTTGCTTATTAGGACAAATGCTTAATTGGAAGTATTACCTGTTAGAATATGGCTACCGTGTCATCCCAAGAATATCTATACACGTGTTTTAGTTTACTTTTGTATTACCCAAGACACCATTAAGACTTGAAGATAGTGATAACTGAAGGAAAACGGGGGTAGTAGGAAAAGTTAGGCAATTAAAAGAGAATAATGGGTAATGCAGCTAATTAAATTCAATGAACATTAGTAAGTATAGAACAATAATCAGAGTAGCCATGTTCCCATGAGAACATAGGCTAGGTGCCTCAATTGAAATGGGAAAAGGAATAAAGGGAGGGTGCCTCTCACAGGTATCATTAGGCCATCAAGGACACTACATGTCTACTGCATTGCTACAGCTGCACTTATAATAGCAGAGGAGGGTTTAAAAATAGATGATGTCAAGCTGTCAGAAAAGACTGACACCGTCTGGGCAGGCACTGAGGAGTAAGTGACATCTTTGTAATTTGGTTAAACCAGTCTCCATGGCCAGGATTTTCCCCTCGGCGATTTGGGGGTGGGGCCCGGCCGCCAAGGGGAAAACGACACGGGATGACGTTGGGAGGAATCCCCAACGTCATCCCGGGCCATTTAAATTTTTAGGAAGGCGGGCGGACAGCGAAATCAGCTGTCCGCCCGCCGACCTGTCAATGGTCAATTAAGACCATTGACGGGCTAGTTAAAGTACTTAAAGACCTGCCCGGCCAACCTTAAGGCTGGCGGGCAGGCCAGTAGCCCCAGCGGGCTTCTGATTATTGATGAAACTTCATCCGCTGGCGGGATGAAGTTTCATGTCCGTTTTGAACAAAAATAATAACGTTTGTGTTCTTTTTTAACATTGTCAATAATTTTTTATTGTTTCTATTTTTAAAGTTTTTTCCACTGTCCGTAATCTCCCTGAGACAGGACTTTGCCTCAGGGAGAAGTGCGCTCTTTCGCGTGCATGCGCGAAAGAGCGCATTTTGACAGCTGGGGATTCCCTCCCCCCACCGCACAGGAAGCTCATAGCGCTTTCTGTCGGAGATGCCGCTGGGCGGACCTTAATTGGCCCACCCACTTAAAATGATGGGCGCACCCTGTTTCAGTGGCAGGGGTCGGCTGCCCGCCCGCCGCCAAGCCAGTGGGGCCCGCTCGCCATCCAAGGGCAAGATTCTGCCCCATAGGTTTCTCTATGCAAAGAAAGTGTAAGGAGGGATTTCCTGAGCACAGAGTGTGTAGAGGCATTCAGCCAGGGATTTAGGACCATCCAGCAGACATATCCAAGGAAGGAGCAGCTATGGAGGTACCCACATGTGCCACACCGACTCGACAAAGGCCCTTAGCATAGGCTAGTGGTTGTAGGCTTTGAGATTATGACATTTTACCCTGGGCATAACGGGTAACAGCCTCATGATTGCACTTTTGTTAACTACTTCTCAAATGCTGTAACATATCAAATCTCACTTATACTGCAACCCCCTTCCCCCTCTCTAATTGTGCCAACTAGCGCATTCAGCACTTAAGATTTGGGGTTGAATCCCCTTTCACCCCATGTGGTTGGCAAAAACCAGAACCCACAAGAAAGTTTATTCTTTTTTAAAAAAGCCAGTTGTTGTAATCTGAATTGTACTGCCTGAAAGGGTGGTAGAAGCAGATTCAATGGTAACTTTCAAAAGGGAATTGTATAAATATTTGAAGGGAAAAGCTTTACAGGGCTATGGATAAAAAGTAGGGGAATGGCAGTAATTAGATAGCTCTACAAAACAGCCATCACAGCTACAATGATCCTGCTGTGTTGCATCATTCAATGCATCGTCCCATTCTTTCTGTAGTTTTACTGCTTGCAATCCTTTCATTGCTCCCATCAGTCTTTTCAGTGTGTGTTTGGTCGAGCACAAAGCTGGCATTCCTCAGGTTAATGGATGTGCCACTGGGAACATTATTTTAAAAGTTTAATCCAAGTAAATTATTTAGGGAACACAATTTTTCCAATGCAAAATTTCACCTCATGACTTGTACTACTGTAGAGTTTTACCAATATCAATTGCCTATCAAGTGATCTTTATGAATGAACCAAAATAGTGAAAGGTAACAGGTTATTTGACTGCTCAGAAGCATCACAGCCATATGTTGCTTACAACAAAAATTTGCTTTTGGATTGTGGATTTTACATCGACCCAAACTCTTCTTGGCTGCAAAAGTCCTGTGCAAGATTCTGCAAATTGGGCTGTATCAATTCACTGGATGCATAAAACTAAGCAATTCTAATTTTAAACAACCTTAAGGCTGGTGTAGGAAATATTAAAATTCAAACGACTGTGATAGGATGTGCCCTTATTTTACTCATAAAATGGTACTACCAGATTTGATTATATTGCATTTTACAGCATAAAAGATGAAGTGAACTATGTGGAACTTATAAGTGGCCTGACTTGGTATGAACCCCATATAATAATGAGTGAAGTGTGTAAATGTAGTAAAATCCATATCCATGAAAATAAATTCTACTCATGATAAGCTGACAACATAGCCTTGAGATAAAAATGTGCATATCTGCAAACATGAGGGTTATATGAATAAAACTAAGAAAACAGGTGAACAAAGTACCTTAGTATTATGTCTATTTGTCTTTCAGTACAAACCTGCAAATGCTGCAGCAGCAACTGTCAGACCAACCGCTATCATAGTGCTCGCCTGGAAATGGAAAAAGAGCATATATTATTACATATATTTTAAACACGTTAGGCTCTGAACTTACATATGTTATCTAGGTTGATGTGCATTCTTTCAAAGTTTTTGCTAATTGGGAAATACGAATAGGAACCGTTAAAACACTCAAGCCTGTTCTGTCATTCAGTGAGATCATGATTCATCTGAGACCATTTGCCCCCGACTTTGTTCAACGAAAATCAATCAATCTCAGCTTTAAAAATTAACAATTGATCTAGCATCAATTCTGTTTGCAGAAGAGATTTCCAAACTTCTACCACCCTTTGTGCAAAGTGTTTCCAAATTTAACTCCTGAAAGGCTCTATATTATGACACCTAGTCCAAGACTCCCTGCTAATAAATAAATTCTCCCTGTCCGCTCAAACTGTTCCCCTATTATCTTGAAAACTTCAATGAAAATCACCCCTTAACCTTCCTATTGCCAGAGAATACAACCATAGTTTGTTAATCTTTCCTTGTAACTTAACCCTTGGAGTACAGGCATCACTCTGGTAAATTTACTTTGCACTCCCTCCAAGGCCAATATATCCTTCCAAATGTGTGGTTGCTAGAATTACTGATAGTATCCAGGTGTGGCCTAACCAGGGTTTTGTATAACTGAGGCATGATTTCTAATTAGGGTTCCATTAGTCTTTTGGATTATTTTCTGAACCTGTTCACGATATTTTTATGAACTATGTAAGTACACCTCCGATTTCTTAAATTCATTTACAAGACGTGGGCTTCGCTGGCTGCCCATCTCTAGTTGCCCTCGAGAAGGTGATGGCGAGTTTCCTCCTTGAATCGCCTCAGTCCATGTGGTGTAGGTACACACAGAGTGCTGTGAGGAAGGGAGTTCCAGGATTTTGACCCAGTGACAGTGAAGGAACGGAGATATATTTCCAAGTCAGGATGGTGAATGGCTTGGAGGGAAACTTCCAGGTGGTGATGTTCCCATCTATCAGCTACCCTTGCCCTTCTAGATGGTAGTGGCCGTGGGTTTGGAGGGTGCTATCTAAGGAGCCCTGGTGAATTCCTACAGTGCATCTTGTAGATGGTACACACTGCTGCTACTGTGCATCAGTGGTGGTGTGAGTGAATGTTTGAGGATATGGTGCCAATCAAGTGGGCTGCTTTGTCCTAGATGGTGTCAAGCTTCTTGAGTGTTGTGGGAGCTGCACTCATCTAGGCAAGTGGGGAGTATTCCATCACACTCCTGATTTGTGCCTTGTAGATAGTGGGCAGCCTTTGGCAAGTCAGGAGGTGAGTTACTGGTCACAGGGTTCCTAGTCTCTGACCTGCTCTTGTAGCCACAATATTTATATAGCTAATCCAGTTCAGTTTCTGGTCAATGGTAACCATTGATAGTGGGTGATTCAGTGATGATAATGCCATTTAACATCAACGGTCGATGGTTGGATTCTCTCTTGTTGAAGATGGTCATTGCCTGCCACTTGTGTGGCACAAATGTTACTTGCCACTTGTCAGCCCAAGCCTAGATACCGTTCAGAACTTACTGTATTTGGATATGGAATGCTTCAGTATCTGAGGAGCCGCGAATGGTGCTGAACATTGTGCAATCATCAGCGAACATCCACACTTCTGACCTTATGATGGATGGAAGGTCACTGATAAAGCAGTTAAGATTATGGGGCCGAGAACACTACCCTGAGGAACTCCTGCAGCGATGTCCTGGAACTGAGTTGACTGACCTCCAACAACCACAACTATCTTGTTTTGTGCTAGGTATGACTCTAGCCAGTGGAAAGTTTTCCCCCTGATTCCCATCGACCCCAGATTTGCTAGGGCTCCTTGATTCCACACTCCTTCAAATGCGGCCTTGATGTCAAGAGCAGTCACTCATCTCACCTCAGGAGTTCAGCTCTTTAGTCCATTTTTGAACCAAGGCTGTAATGAGGTCAGGTGCTGAGTGTGGCCCTGGCAAAACCCAAACTGGGCGCCAGCGAGCAGGTTATTGCTAAGCAAGTGCCGCTTGATAGCACTTGATGACCCCTTCCATTACTTTACTATGATCGAGAGTAGACTGACGGGGCAGTAATTGGCCAGGATGGATTTGTCCCGCTTTTTGCGTACAGGACATACCTGGGCAGTTTTCCACATAGCTGGTTAGATGCCAGTGTTGAAGCTGTAATGGAACAGCTTGGCTAGGGGTGCAGCAAGTTCTGGAGCACAAGTCTTCAGCACTGTTGTTGGAATATTGTCAGGACCCATAGCTTTGCACTATCCAGCGCCTTCAGCTGTTTCTTGATATCATGTGGAGTGAATTGAATTGGCTGAAGACCGGCATCTGTCATGCTGGGGACCTCCAGAGGAGGGCGAGATGGACCATCCACTCAGTGCTTCTGTCTGAAGATTGTAGCAAATGCTTCAGCCTTAACTTTTGCACTGATGTGCTGGGCTCCCCCATCATTGAGGATGGGGATATTTATGGAACCTCCTCCTCCAATGAGTTGTTTAATTGTCCACCACCATTCACAACTGGATGTGGCAGGACTCCAAAGCTTAGATCTAATCTGTTGGTTGAGAGGTCGCTTAGCTCTGTCTACCACTTGCTGCTTATGCTTTTTGAACGCAAGTAATCCTGTGTTATGGCTTCACTAGCTTGACACCTAATTTTTTGGTATGCCTGGTGCTGCTCCTTGCATGCTCTCCTGCACTCTTCTTGAACCAGGGTTGATCTCCTGTCTTGATGGTAATGGTAGAGTGGGGGATATGCTGGGACATGAGGTTACAGATTGTGTTCGAGTACAATTCTGCTGCTGCTGATGCCCCACAGTGCCTCACGGATGCCCAGTCTTGAGTTGCTAGATCTGTTCGAAATCTATCCCACTTAGCACGGTGGTAGTGCCACACAACACGATGGAGAGTATCCTCAATATGAAGGCAGGACTTCGTCTCAACAACGACTGTGCGGTGGGCATGTCTACCGATACTGTCATGGACAGATGCATCTGCGGCAGGCAAGTTGGTGAGGATGAGGTCAAGTATGCTTTTCCCTCTTGTTGGTTTCCTCACCTCCTGCCACAGACACAGGCTAGCAGCTATGTCCTTTAGGACTCGGCCAGCTCGGTCAATAGTGGTGCTACTGAGCCTCTCTTGGTGATTGACATTGATGTTACCCACCCAGAGTACATTCTGCACCATTGCCACCCTCAGTGCTTCTTCCAAGTGGTGTTAAACATGGAGGAACACTGATTCATCGGCTGAGGGAGGGCAGCACATGGTAATCAGCAGGAGGTTTCCTTGCCCATGTTTGACCTGATTTTATGAGACTTCATGGGGTCCGGAGTCGATGTTGAGGACTCCCAGGGCAACTCCCTCCCGAGTGCACACTACTGTGCCGCCACCTCTGCTGGGTCTGTCTTGCTGGTGGGACAGGGATGGTGATGGGACATTGTCTGTAAGGTATGATTCCGTGAGGATGACTATGTCAGGCTGTTGCTTGACTAGTCTGTGAGACAGCTCTCCCAATTTTGGCACTAGCCCCCAGACGTTAGTAAGGAGGACTTTGTAGGGTCGACAAGGCTGAGTTTGCCGTTGTTGTTTCCGGTGCCTAGGTTGATACCAGGTGGTCTGTCTGGTTTCATGCCTTTTTTGAGACTTTGTAGTGGTTTGATACAACTGAGTGGCTTGCTAGGCCATTTCAGGGTGCATTTAAGAATCAACCATGTTGCTGTGGGTCTGGAGTCACATGTAGACCAAGTAAGGGTGGCAGATTTCCTTCCCTAAAGGACATTAGTGACCCAGGTGGGTTTTTACAACAATCGACATTGGTTTCCACGATCATCATTAGACTTTTAATTCCAGATTTTTATTCAATTCAAATTCCACCCTCTGCTGTGGCGGGATTCAAACCCCGGTCCCCAGAGCATTACTCTGGTTCAGCGACAATACGATTACCCCATTGTCTTCCCAGGACTTTTGTAAATCAATCCCACCACACGAGCTTAGGAGTTAAATTAAGTTAATTAAATAAAATCTGGAATAAAAAAGCTACTATCAGTAACAGTGTCATTTGTCATTAAAGAAAGCCCATCTGGTTCCTTAATGTCCTTACCTGGTTTGACCTATATGCAACTCCAGATCCACAGCAACGTGGTTGACTCTTATTGCCTCTGAAATGGTCCAGCAAGTCACTAAGCTGTGTCTAAGAACTATGAAAATGTCTAAGAAGAATAAAATCAAAGGTCCATCTGGTATTGACCTAGGCACACCCTGCAAAGTCTTCCCCACTGACATGAGGACTTCTGTCAAAATTGGGATAGCTGCCTCATAGACTAGTCAAATAACAGCATGACATAGTCATACTTGGGATTCATAATCTTCAGCCAATGTCGCAGACTCCTCCATCAGCATCCCTGGGTATACCCTGTCCCATTATCTGGTCAGACATACCAGAGGAGGTGGCACAGGATGCACCTCCTCATTTGATTCCAGCCGCCACAAAGTCAGAAGGCATCAGGTTAAATGTGGACAAGGAAACTTGTCTGATTTGTTCTAAACACTTTATTCACAGAAAATGGTTCATCTTCAAGGACTAAGAATATTCTGGAAGAATTTGTTTTAAATGACACAGTCCCTTAAAGGGTTAATGTAAGACTGATTGCTATTCCTAGAAAAAACATCCTTTTACAAGAAAAGGTAATTAAGCAGTTCTAAAACTGGAAACCTCTTGACCCTGTTGGACTGTGTACAAAAGGGGTCACATGGTCGTTTCTGGCTCTGAAAAAAAAACGTGCTTGGAAAATCTGTGTTCAAAAGTTCATTTTGGCCTTGCTTCAAGAGAAAGGACCAACTGTTTGTGAAAGGAAGGCAGCAGTCTTTTTGCAGTCCAGATCCAGTCCATGGCTGCATGCTGGAACAAAGTACCTGCAAGTGTTCCTCAACTGTTTCACAGATCAGTGCTGAGACACCAACCATATAATCTGGACGCTATTTCAAGAACTCCACCATCTTTCCTTTTCCCCTGAACCACTGACTTTTAATCTTTGGCAGAGTTCCTCTATTTTTATTATTTTTTTTGTGTGCGCGCGCACGTGTGTGAGAGAGAGAGGAGAGAGGCTTAGGGTTTCTCAAAAGAGTAATTAGTATACTTTCATATTCCATACTGTATGTGAATAAGCTTTGCCTTTCTAGTCAAAAAGACTGGTTTTATTAAAAACTAATAAGTTTGTTGTTTATTGAAAGAAGCTTGATTAAAGTCTCTTTTATTCTGGGTAACGGTAGCGAAGGTAAATGATTGCCCATTTTGGTGAGCGAATCAAACTTTTAAACTAATGGTGCAACCTGTGGAGTAGTGGGGCTAGATCAACTGTGCACTACTCCCATCCCGGTTGTAATAGGTTATCCCCCATCTGATGAATCTGTACTCCTGCATGTCAAACACCACTGAAAGAAGCAAAAGGTAGCAAGGGTACAGAATACACTCTGGTTGGGGGATTTCAACATCCACAAGAGGCTTGGTAGCACCACTACGGACAAGACTATCAGACTAGGGCTGTGGCAGGTGGTGAGACAGTCAACAAGAGGGAAAAGCACATCTACATAAGAAATAGGAGCAGGAGTAAACCAAATGGCCCCTTGAGCCTGCTCCATCATACAACACGATCATGGCTGATATTCTCTGCCTCACCTCTATTTTACAATATCCCTCAATTCCCTGGGACACCAAAAATCTATCTCAGCCTTGAATATGCTCAACTACAGAACATCCATTACCCTGGTAAAGAATTCCAAAGATTCACAACCCTTGAATGAAGAAATTTCTTCTCATCTCAGTCTTAAATGATCAACCCCTTATCCTCAGACCGTGCCTGTGTCTAGACTCACCAGCTGGGGAAACAATTGAGTGTCCATCCTGTCAAGTCCCTTCAGAATCGCATGTGAATAAATGAGATCACCTCTCATTCTTTTAAATTTCAGAAAGTATAGGTCCAATTTACTCAGCTTCTCATTTCTGGAACCAATGTAGTGAATCGTCGCTGTACTACCTCCAAGGCAAGTATATCCTTTCTTAGATGTGGAGACCAAAACTGCATACAATATTCCAAGAGTGGTCTCATTAAAACCCTATACAATTGTAGAAAGACTTCCTTATTCTTATACTCTAATCCCCTTGAAATACAGGCCAACATGCCATTTGCCTTACTAATTAGTTGTATGCTAACTTTCTGTGCTTTGTACAAATTTTGCACCTCAAGTGCCATAACTTGCAAGGCTACGAACCAAATGCTGGAAAGTGGGGTTAGGCTGGGTGGCTTGTTTATCGGTTGGTGCAGACATGATGGGCCAAGTGGCCTCTTTCTGTGCCATAAACTTTATGATTGTTTGATACATCCACGGCCCTCTGAAAATCAACATTGAAAAAAGTTTCACACCTAAGAAATATTTTGCCTTTTCATTCTTACTACCAAAGTGAATAACCTCACACTTCCCCACATTATATTCCATCTGTCACTTTGTTGCCCATTCATTTCATTTGACTATATCTCTGCATCCTCCTCACAGCTTACATTCCCACCCCGTATTGCATCATCAACAAACTTAGATACATTACTCTTCATCTTGTTGTCTAAGTTATTAACATAGATTAAAAATAGCTCCAGCACTAATTCTTGTGGCACTTCACTAGTCACAGCCTGCCAACTTGAAAATTCTCCATTTATCCCTACTCTCTGCTTCCTGTCTGTAAACAAATCTTCCATCCATGTTAATAGATTACCCCCAACTCCATGAGCTCCTATCTTGTATACTAACCTTTTATGTGGTGCTTTATCAAACACCTTTTGGGAATCCACATTTACTGCTTACTCTTTATCCATCCTACGAGTTATATCCTCAGAAACTAATAAATTTGTCAAACACAATTTCCTTTTTGTAAAACCATGTTGGCTCTGTCTGATCTTACTCTGATTTAAGTGGCTTGTTAGATCTTCCTTACTAATAGAATATAGGAAATTTCAGAAAATCATAACCAATGCATTCACTATCTCTGCAGCTTACCTCATCATCACCAATCTACTTGACACAATTGCACCTATCCTTGACAGTACTGGTAACAGTGCCCAACACAGCCTTTGTGGAGACAAAACCGTGCCTTCACACTGACAACACCTTCCATTGTGTTGTGTGGAATTACCAGTGTGCTAAATTGGATACATTCAGATCAGATCTAGCAGCTCAAAGCTGGGCATTCATAAGGCACTGTCAGAATAGTACTGAAGTTCTAGTACTTCAAGTACAGCACTTCAAGATAGTACTGAACACGTGCTCCAGAACTAGCCGCACCCTTAGCCAAGCTGTTCAGCCAGTACAGCTACAACACTGGCATCTACCCAACAATGTGGAAAATTGCCCAGGTATGTCCTGCCCATAAAAAAAGCAGGACAAATCCATCCAGGCCAATTGCTGATGATCGAGAGTAGACCGATGGCCATTGAGGGTATCACAGAATCTCACAGTGCAGAAGAGGCCCTTCGGCCCATCAAGTCTGCACCGACACGTGGGAAACATCTGACCTACCTACCTAATCCCATTTACCAGCACTTGGCCCACAGCCTTGAATGTTATGACGTGCCAAGTGCTCATCCAGGTACTTTTTAAAGGATGTGAGGCAACCCGCCTCCACCACCCTCCCAGGCAGTGCATTCCAGACCGTCACCACCCTCTGGGTAAAAAAGTTTTTCCTCACATCCCCGCTAAACCTCCTGCCCCTCACCTTGAACTTATGTCCCCTCATGACTGACCCTTCAACTAAGGGGAACAGCTGCTGCCTATCCATCCTGTCCATGCCCCTCATAATCTTGTACACCTTGATCAGGTCACCCCTCAGTCTTCTCTGCTCCAACGAAAACAACCCAAGTCTATCCAACCTGTCTTCATAACTTAAATGTCTCATCCCTGGCAACATCCTGGTGAATCTCCTCTGCACCCTCTCCAGTGCAATCACATCCTTTCTATACCAGAACTGCACACAGTACTCCAGCTGTGGCCTCACAAAGGTTCTATACAACTCCAACATGACCTCCCTACTTTTGTAATCTATGCCTCGACTGATAAAGGCAAGTGTCCCATATGCCTTTTACACCCCCCCACTAACATGCTCCTCCGCTTTCAGGAGATCTATGGACACACACGCCAAGGCCCTTTGTTCCTCAGAACTTCCTAGTGTCATGCCGTTCATTGAATACTTCCTTGTCAAATTACTCTTTCCAAAGTGTATCACCTCACACTTTTCAGGGTTAAATTCCATCTGCCACTCATCTGCCCATTTGACCATCCCGTCTATGTCTTCCTGTAATCCAAGACACTTAGCCTC
The DNA here is from genome assembly GCF_964194155.1 of Cetorhinus maximus. Classification (NCBI taxonomy): domain Eukaryota; kingdom Metazoa; phylum Chordata; class Chondrichthyes; order Lamniformes; family Cetorhinidae; genus Cetorhinus; species Cetorhinus maximus. Next base: position 65,489,776 of record NC_135897.1, on the reverse strand, counting down.
ACTGTTAACCACCCGGTCAATCTTTGTGTCATCCGCAAACTTACTAATCCTCCCCCCCACATAGTCATCTATGTCATTAATAGAAATGTCGAATAATAGGGGACCCAGCACAGATCCCTGTGGTATGCCACTGGACACTGGCTTCCAGTCACTAAAGCATCCTTCTGTCATCACCCTCTGTCTCCTACAACTAAGCCAATTTTGAATCCACCTCATCAAATTACCCTGTGTCCCATGTGCATTTGCCTTCTTTATAAGCCTCCCATGTGGGACCTTGTCAAAGGCTTTGCTGAAATCCATATAAACTACATCAACTGCATGAGGGGTCCTCGATAGTGCTATCAAGTGGCATTTACTCAGAAACAACTTGCTCACTGATGCTCAGTTTGGGTTTGCAAGGGCAGCCCAGTTCCTGATCTCATTACATCTTTAATCCAAAGATGGATAAAACAGCTGAACTCCTGAGGTGAGGCCCTTGACATCAAGGCAGCATTTGAAAGAGTGTGGCATCAAAGAGCCCTAGCAAAACTGGAGTCAATGGGAATCAGGGGGAAAACTCTCCACTGTTTGGAGTCATACCTAGCACAGAAGGAAGATGGGGGTGGTTGTTGGAGGTCAATTATTTCAGTTGCAGGACAGCACTGCAAGAGTTCCTCAGGGTAGTGTCCTAGGCCCAATTTCAACTGTTTCATCAATGATCTTCCCTTCATCATAAGGTCAAAAGCGAGGACGTTCACTGATGATTGCCCAATGCTCAGCAGCAGTCGCGACTCCTTAGATACTAAAGCAGTTGTGCCCATTTTCAGCAAGACCTGGACAATATCCAGGCTGGGACTGATAAGTGGCAAGTAACATTCACACCACACAAGTGCCAAGAAATGGCCATTACCAACAAAAGAGAATCCAACCATCTCTCCTTGACATTCAATGGCATTACCATCATTGAATCTCCCACTATCAACATCCTGGGGTTATCATTGATCAGACACTGAACTGGACCAGCCACAGAATCCTTACAGTGCAGAAGGAGGCCATTCAGCCAATTGAGTCTGCACTGGCTCACTGAAAGAGCATACTACCTAATCCCACTCCCCTACCTTATCCCTGTAACCTTGCACATGGATTGCTATCTAAAAAATAGTTTCCTTTTTGAATACCTCGATCAAACCTGCCTCTACCATCCTTTCAGGAAGTTCATTCCAGACTCCAACCATCCTCTGGGTGAAAAAAAGTTTCCTTATATCACTTCTACTCCTTTTGCCCATTATTTTGAATCTGGGCCCTCTAGTTTTTGATGTACTCTTCAGTGGGAAGAGTTTCTCACTGTTTACCCTGTCCATACCCCTCAGGATCTTGAATACCTCTATCAAGTCTCCTCTCAGCTTTCTTTTCTCCAAGGAAAACAGACCCAACCGCTCCGATCTATCCTCATAGCTACAGTTGTTTATCCCTAGAATCATTCTATGACTACTGTGGCTACAAGAGTAGGTCAGAGGGTGAGAGGTGGGAGTTCTGCAGAGAGTTACTCACCTCCTGACTCCCCAAAGCCTGTCCACCATCTACAAGGCACAAGTCAGGAGTGTGATGGAATACTCTTCACTTGCCTAGATAAGTGGAATTCCAACACTCAAGAAGCTTGACACCATCCAGGACAAAGCAGCCTACTTGATTGGCACCCCGTCCACCACCTTCAAAATCCACTCCTTCCACCACCAACGTATAGTGGTACTATCTACAAGATGCACTGCAGCAACTCACCAAGGCTCTTTCAACAGCACCTTCCAAACATGCGACATCTACCATCTAGAAGGACAAGGGAAGCAGATGCATAGGAACAACACCAAGTTCTCATCCAAGCCGCACACCATCTTGACTTGGAACTATATTGCCGTTCCTTCGCTGTTGCTGGGTCAAAATCCTGGAACTCCATCCCGAACTGCACTGTGGGTGTACCTACACCAGATGGACTGCAGCACTTCACAGAATTTTAACAGCACAGGAGGTCATTCAGCCCATTGTGTCTGCACCAGCTCTCCAAATGAGCATTATGACCTAGTGCCATTGCCCTGCCTTTTCCCCTTACCCTTGCACATTGTTCCTATTCAAATAATCATCTAATGCCCTCTTGAACGCCTCGATTGAACCTGCCTCCATCACACTTCCAGGCAGTGCATTCCAAACCCGAGTTACTCGTGTGAAAAAGTTTTTTCTCACATCGCATTTGCTTCTTTTGCAAACCACACCCTCTCAAGGGCAATTTGTGGTGGGCAATATAAATGCTGGCCCAACCAGTGATGCCCACATCCTATGAAAGTATAAAGAAGTCATCAGCAGCAGAATCATATCGGATTGCAATCTGTAACATCATGGCCTGGGATATCCCTCATTCTACCATTTCCATGCACCAGATTTCATCCTCTGGAATGAATGAAGAATGTAGAAAAGCATGCCCGGAGCTATTTCTTTATCACCACCCAAACTGATTCAACATTTTGATCCTCCGAAACAAGATCATTTCTCATTACTGAAGGATCTCATCTTCATTAACAGAGCTACCCCACCTCCTTATCTTTTCTCTTTGTCCTTCCAAAATGTCAAAAACCCTTTGATATTTAGGTCCCAGCTGTGATTCACTTTGCAACCATGTTCTCTGAAGTGGCCATCATACTCACTGACTTCTATTTGTGCTATCAATTCATCCATCTTGATATGACAGAGCAATTAAACAACTACTTCAGTTCTGCCTTCACGGAAGACGACACAAATAATTTCCCAGAAATGCTAGAGAATCAAGGGTCTAGTGAGGAGGAGGAATCGAAGAAAATTACTAAAAAAAAAGTGCTGCAGAAATTAACGGGACTGAAAGCCGATAAATCCCCAGGGCCTGATAATCTACAACTCAAGGTACTAAAGCAGGTGGCCATGGAAAAAGTGGATGCGTTGGTTTTCATCTTCCAAAATTCTGTAGATTCTAGAACAGTCCCAGCAGATTGGAGGGTGGTATATGTAACCCCACTATTTAAAAAAGGAGGGAGAAAACAGGGAATTACAGACCGGTTAGCCTAACATCAGCAGTAGGGAAAATGCTAGTGTCCATTATAAAGGATACGAAAACAGGACACTTAGAAATTATCAACGGGATTAGACAAATCAACATGGATTTATGAAAGGGAAATCATGTTTGACGTTTTTGAGGATATTACTAGCAGAATAGATAAGGGAGAACCAGTGGATGTGGTGTATTTGGATTTTCAGAAAGCTTTTGATGAAGTCCCACATAAGAGGCTAGTGTGTAAGATTAAAGCACATGGGATTGGCCTTAATATATTGGCATGGATTGAGAATCGGTTAACAGACAGGAGGAATAAATGGGTCATTTTTGGAGTGGCAGGCAGTGACTAGTGGGGTACAATAGGGATCAGCGCTTGGGCCTCAGATATTCACAATATATGTCAATGATTTGGATGAGGGAACCAAATGTAATATTTCCAAGTTTGCTGACGACATGAAACTTGGTGGGAATGTGAGTGGTGAGGAGGATGTTAAGAGGCTTCAAGGTATTGAGACAGGTTGATTGAGTGGCCAAATACATGGCAGGTGCAGTGCAAGTGTGAAGTTATTCACTTCGGTAGGAAAAACAGAATGGCAGAGTATTATTTAAATAGTGATAGATTGGGATATGTTAATGTGCTAAGGGACCTGGGTGTCCTTGTGCACCAATCACTGAAAGCAAGCGTGAGGTGCAGCAAGCAGTTAAGAAGGCAAATGGCATGTCGGCCTTCATTGCAAGAGGATTTGAGTACAGGAGCAAGGATGTCATACTACAGCTGTACAGGGTCTTGTCGAGTATTGTGTGCAGTTTTGGAGTATTGTGTACTTGTATATAGTACTTGGAGTATTGTGTGCAGTTTTGGGTCTCCTTACCTAAGAAAGGATATACTTGCCATAGAGGGAGTGCAGTGAAGGTTCACCAGACCGATTCCTGGGATGGCAGGATTGTCATATGAGGAGAGAATGGGACGACTAGGCCTGTATTCACTGGAGTTTAGAAGAATGAGGCGGGGGGAGATCTCATTGAAATGTATAGAATTCTGACAAGGTTGGACTGGATGCAGGGATGATGTTTCCTCTGGCTGGAAGTTCTAAAACAAGGGCTCACAATCTCAGGATATGGCATAGGCATTTTGGGACTGAGATGAGGAGAAACTTCTTCACTCAGAGGGTGGTGAACCTGTGGAATTCTCTACCACAGAAGACTGTGGAGGCCAAGTCACTGAATATATTTAAGGAGGAAAAAGATGGATTTCTAGACTCTAAAGGCATCAAGGGATATGGGGAGAGTGCAGGAGTATGGTGTTGAGATAGCAGATCAGTCATGATCATATTGAATGGCAGTGCAGGCTTGAAGGGCCGAATGACCTACTCCTGCTCCTATTTTCTATGTTTCTATGAATGCTACGTGCATTCATCTAAAGTGACTTTAATTCTGTATTTTTACCATTTTTGCCTACTCTGACCTTATTTGCTGGTGAACTCTTACGTTTGCATGTTCTGTTTCTTCTTGTCACATTCTGGTTAACGGAACGTGTGCAAATCCAATCCAGGTGAAAGCTACTCCAGTGGTGCACAAGTCCTTGAACCTGGGGCCTAATGAACTGGAGGCTGGGGCTCAACCATGTGTACAAAAGACAAGGCTGAAGCATTTGCAACCATCTTCAGCTAAAAGTGCCGAGTGCATGATCCATCTTGCCTCCTCCCAAATTCTGCACCATCACAAATCCCAGTCTTCAAACAATTTGATTTACTTCACATATCATGAAATAGCTGAGTGCGCTGGAAACAGCAAAGGCTATGGACCCCTATAACATCTTAGTTATCGCGCTGAGGATGCATGCTCCAGAACCAGCTGTGCCCCTAGCCAAACTGTTCCAGTAGTTACCATACTCAAAGTGGAAAACTGCCCAGGTATGTTCTGTCTACAAAGAGGACAAACCCAATCCAGCCAATTACCACCCCATCAGTCTACCTCAATAATCAGCGAAGTGATGGAAGGTGTCATCGACAATGCTATCAAGCAGCACTTACACAACCTACTCACCAATGCTCAATTTGGGTTCTGCCAGTGCCACTCAGCTCTTGACTTCATTTCAGCCTTGGGTCCAAACATGGGCAAAAGAGCTGAATTCCAGAGGTGGTGTGAATGGCTGCCCTTGACATCAAGGAGCATTTGACTGAGTGTGTGTGAAGTTGAAATCAATGGGACTCCAGGAAGAGGGGGTGGTGGGGAGGATCTCCACTGGTTGGAGTCAGATTGTTATGGTTGTTGGAAGTCAATCATCTCATGCCCAGGAGATTGCTGCAAGAGTGTCCTAATCATTGAAAACGTACACACAAAACAGCTCTACTCAGCTTTTAAAGCAATGTTTTGCATTTGTAAATAATACAAATATTGTCCTTCTTGTTGCTATACAGAATTTGAATCTGTTTAAAGTATACTTGTATCTAAAATGTATAACAATCTAGAAGGTTTAATGAAAATCAGTTGAGTCAAAGCTAAACAGCAAGGACAAGTGGGACGCACAGATAGCCAACAATTGGAATAGGTTTAAGGATTTTGGATTGAAATTGGTGATTACCAGGGCAATGTTTTTTTGTTTTGGAAAAACATCAGGAATTTGAAAATGATAAAAAAAGTAATTTTTCAATCAAGCATTTACTAGTAATATGAATGAGCCCAAGACATGTCACTTATTAGTCCTGTTGTAACTCAATTCGGCTTTTCAAATAGAAATATTGGTTATTAACTCACTAAGAAAAAAAAGTCACCTACTTTTGGAAAGCACAAACAAGCATTTCAAAATTAGTCACTGTTGGCATCACCTCTGTTGTAACATCAGGTTTTCATAATACTGCTCTGTCCCACAGGGCTGGACCACATAATCCAGGCGAGGAGTAGCGGTAAGTGCTGGCCTTGCCAGCGACATCCCGTGAATGAATGAAACAAAACACATCAACTCTGCTCGACAATATGTCATGAAAGCAAAGGCACAATAACAGTCCAAATCTGGAAGCTGTTTTAATGATAAATGTCTCCCAGTTCTGTGCAGTTGAGAGTTTGTAATCTGCTTCTTTAAACTGCGCGGAGACTGATTGCCAGAGTAAAATAAAAGTCAAAAGAATTCAGTCACTTACCATTTTTATGGAAAAGCAGATTATCTTTTAAAAATAATACAGTTACAAACTATACATTGACATTCTGTCCACCTCCCGCTTGGCATTCCAGGCAGAGGCTACACGTGACCAGGCTATCGCCGGGGTTTTGCCGCACACCAGATTTGCTGTCGCGAAACTTCCTTTGCCTCCCGACCCCGCGATTGGTGCGTTCCCCGAGGAGGGCGGGGCTGCGCGGGGTGGGGCGTGACCGCGAGGAGGCCCCGCCCCGCCCCTCATGCGCGGGCGAGTTGAGCGCGGCTGTCAATCAGGCCGCTGGCTCTCAACTGTCAAGAGGCCAGAGGTGTGATAGGATCAGAGGCAGTGGAGGCGACAGTGAGGGTGACATGTCCTGGTAAGGAAATCAAATACCAACAACACGGCCACAGCTATGTGGATTATTTTAAAAATGGCACTGGACACATTAACTCTATTGTTAAATACAAAAGTAACCACACCAAACTGCCGTTTTAATATTAGACTTTAACGGAATTTGCATAATTCAGCGATAATCTTAGTTTTATTGCATCCGTCTTTCTTCAAATCATGTTAACCTCCATTTACTTTACTGCTTCCTGTAGGAAATTAGAACATGGCTGAAGTTTCAGAGCTATAAATCTTGGCATTAAAATGATAATTTCGATTGTGCCTTGTTAAACTGGTAAGCATCTAACATCAAGATGACATCAATGCATCATAGTTAAGTCTATTGGATGGTAATTTGTCACAGGGATTTTTTTTTCCAAACTTCAAAGAACTTTTTCATAGGTAAGATGTGGAAAATTATTTTGAATGCAGGAATAGCAGATTGCTACATGGACTGGCAGAAATAGAATTGTGTGAACATGCATAATGATTTAATTTTGATAGGAGTATTCCCATGGCATGACTGTAAGACCCTTGAGCTCTCACATTTACCACAGCATATAGCAATCACCACTTGGTGGGATTCTTGATTCATTCATTTCCATGCTTTTGTTCTTTTCCAATTTTCTGGTGAAGCAACTGGACATTTCTCCTTCCACGCATTGCGTCTTTTTCAACTAAATAAAAGCTTGGGGAATAACCATTCCCTGGTTCATTCCCCATGCCAATGCCTTGACCAATCAGAGTCGACCTGCTTGGTTTGAATTTAAACAAAAGCTTGGTAGTTTTTTCGTGCATTCTTTATGGCAACGCCTCTACCAAGCAGAGTCCACTTGCCAACCAATCATCATTCTCTTCTCGTGCATAAATTGTTTTAGTTTGACTGTTGCAGTAAAAGTTTAAAAAAATGAAATCACATCTATTGGTTTCTTCCTTTTGGAGTCATTTGGGAAGTTGGATTCTTTTGCGTTATTGGTCTCCATGGGGATCGTAACATAGGGACAATGAAAGGAGGTACTTCCTTAACATGTTAATGTTTATTCAAACGTTTAAAATACCTTTGTCCATTTTTTGTATGACTTTTAAACTTTATTTTATATTTGTTGTTTCTTTTATGTGTTACTAATATCTCCCCATTCTTGATGGGAATATAAGATTGTGTGGTGCTCTATGAAAAGCATTGCCATCACTTTTTCTTGGAGGCCTGGCACCTGTGTTGCACCCTTTTTATTTGGAATCCTAATCTGAATTACTAAATGTGTAGCTATATATGATGAACCAACATAAACCTGATTAACCAGTGATAGATATGTAGAAGGAGTCAGTAGCATAAAAGATATTGGCTGTTGTCACATTTAAAGTAACTTGGAGGGTAAACACTTCCATTCATTTGGAATTTTTAGCAAATTTCTTCCAAACATTGTTTTGACTATCTTATTGCTGTATCTAAGTTTTACTGTGGGAACAAGTCAAACATAACACTTCTCTGAACACTGTCCTGAATGCTGAAGGTATCAAACCTAATTTCAACTTAACATAAATAGAAACTAGTTGTTAATGCTATAATTTCTCATTGATCATCACAAGTGAGTATTTTTTTCTATTGCGTGGGCAGAATCATTCAGTGCAGGAAGAGGATGAATGCTCTCATCTGTTCCGCCAGGGTAATTCACTCTTCACTCTTCTCATCACTCTCAGCTCACACATTCACAAACCCACCACACATCCACAGGGATCTCACACCTCAAGGGACAACACCACTAACTCTCACACACACCCTCACATCTCCATCAGGCTCATACCCCCTCGAGCTTGCGTCCTCATTCTGTCCATGGCTCCGCTCACCACACAAACATTCCATGCAGTGCCATGTGTCCTGCTTACGCGCTCTCCATCTGTTTTCATGCAGGAGAAGCCTGCTTATATCAGCAGGGAGAGGTCCCAGACCAGGGGTGAAGTGGCCCACATTAGGCTCCTCACTCACTTTGAGGAGCGTGCCATCACGCTGACTGGTGAGGACATAGACCGTGCCTGCGGTGATGGTGAGGTCAGCAGTGAATATCCTCATGAGGATCCTGAACCATATCATCCCCATCTCAATGCAAATGTGAGTGCTCTCTCTCCTGCTTTTGACTTATTTCTACTTTGGTTCACAGGGAGCTCTGCCAAGCGACCGACGTCCTCAGACAGCCAGTCCCTCAGCTCCATCCATGTCCTCACCTCCAGCCAAGAGGACGCCTCCTCCATTGAAGAGCTGGAAATAAGCAGCCTGGAAAACTCGTCACAGTGCATACCCACACTCTCCACCAGTGGGACCTAGATCTAGAGCAGACTCGGGTTCACAATCTGGTGGTCACCACAAGGACACGTCTGCAGCAGGAGGAGGCAGGTGCAGCCAAGCTCATGGCACTCGAGGACCACAGGGGAAGAGGCATCTGTGAGGTCCGAGTCAGAAGACAAACCTCTGGATTTGGCCTTCCAATTCTACCTGGAGAGTCAATAGAAGGCGGGGTAACATCACGCAGGGTTGTTGGAAGCCCTCAGCAGGGTGGCTCATGAGTCGGAGGAGTGCGCCTGCCTGCTCTCTGATAAAGTGGTACCCACACGTGCGTGTATGGAGGTCTCCATGGGAAGGATGGCAGGTGCCATGGAGACCCTGGTCCAGCAGAACGCGGAAATGTGTGCAGACCTGCACTCCATCGCGGGAGCCATGGGTGAACTCCTGCAGTGGCAGTGCGAGAGTGAAAAGGGGCACCTCAACATCCTTCCAAGTGCTCCTTCTCCTCGAGAAGTCAGGCCAGGGCTCCCGGCCACCCGAAGGAAGGAGGAGTGGCAGCTAGAAACCCCTGGGTCATCCACTCAGTGATCTCAGAGACTGACCTCTCCCTCTGCGCCCCCTTTGCCTGTGACCCCCTCAACCTCGTCCTCTGTCACCACAGAGGGAGCAGCTGGCCAACAAGTGATTCTGGAGGGAGAAGTGTGAGTGTGTGGCAGGGCCTTTTGGAGCCTCATACAAACACTCTCCCATGCATGTGGATCCTTCCTCAATGTCCACAGCATTTTCAATGCTGCCTGCTGGAGTTCGCTTTCAGTTGTCCATCTGAGCTGACCTGCATCTCTGCCTACCCTATGATCACACTCCCATGAGCACCTGACCTCGCGCACCACGACTGCATTTCACTTTCGATTTGGACAGCATGGTCTGGATTCGGTTTTTTGTGCGCTCCCCATCTTTTTCCCTCTCCCAGCCACCCATTTCCATTCCCCCATCACAGTTGACCCCCAACCCCCCCACCAGCATCACTTTCAACCTCCCCTCTGTGACCTACCAGCCACAACCCTTTTCCTTCGGGACATCCAGGTGAATGTGCACATTCCCTTTCTTCCCGAAAATCCACCCCCATCCATGTTCACCTCCCAAACCTCCTCCTTCCCACCCCAAGGGTCCGTGTATGCCTCCAAGTCCCACCAACCACCCTTGCCATCCCTTCTATTGCTACCCTTGAACCCTCACCCTCAAACCTTACTGCCTCACTCTGCCCTCGGTCATTCTCACCATTCCTTCATACCATGCCCATCCTGAGTTCAATCCCTAGGAGGCAGTCGTGGACTCATCAGAGCCTTTCCTTGCATGTTCACCTGGACATGCAACCCCCTCCGGATCCCTTCCCCGGTCAGAACCCCTTTCCCCCCTCGGAACCTATTCCCTTCCCCATATTCCCTCCCCCACCAACCTCACCCCTCCCTGACACCTTCGTTCTCCTCCTCCCAACCACAGCCGCCCCTGAAACCTTCCTTCCACCCTCCTAACCTCTCCCTTCCCCTGACACCTTCCTTCCCCCCACCAATCCCTCCGGCACCTTTGTTCCCCCCCCCTCCACCCAACTTCACCTCATTGACACCTCTTCCTCTCCCAATCGATCCTAAACCTTTCCCTCCCACCCTCTGATACATCTTCATCTCCCAAACACAACTGAACCTTCCTCTCCACCCCCTCGACCATCATCCATTGTTATCAGACCCTCAACGGTGACTTTCCAACTTCCATGTGCTGCTTTGTGGCAGAGCTGTGTCTTTAAGAATCCACACCACATGCCATGAACGTTCTCCCATTGCTGTCGAGCCCCAGCATCTTCTGCTGCTTGGATGTCTGTGATGTGGGCAAGGCCTTGGCGGTAAGTCCCAACTTCTGCACGTCACATTTGTCAAGATGTGTTCTGCATCAGCATGTTTTCCCGCCGACGTTGGCAGACAATCCAGCGTGGGGGGATGCTTCCGGCGGGCTGGCCTTATAATGCTATGCAGATGTATTACAATGGTGTTCCTGACTATCGATGGCGGGAAACACGGCCCGGCATCGACGGGCTGAGCGGACGATCGCAAACTGGTTTCACAACACCATGAAACCAATTTCTGGCCTTCTTGCCATATCGTCTGCTCATGCCGCTAAACACGCCCAAAGCCAGCAGACACGGAAAATCCCGCCCAATGACTATCAGGATAACAGCTCATGCCATACTCCCAACCTTCCATCTCAGAGCACCCCTGCAAAGTCATGTGGGGAGATGTTACCAGGTAACAAGCAAGCCCCAGGGATAGAGCTGGCAGCGACTTTGACCAGGGCAAGCTGCCATTAATTGAAAGCCACCTCAGTTCCATGGTCTCTCCTTCTTTCCCTTTCCTTCCATTTCTCCTCTTCCCTCCCCCTTTAACATGCTGCCATATATAAGTAAAGTAAAGATCTGAATACAGTGGTTTGTAATGGGACAATAGACAACTTTTTGGAAATAATATTTTTGGAGGAAAACTTTAGAGCCCATTAGTATGAACTCTGCTGATTTAGGGAATTTTATCAGTGAGTTTAGGTCATAGAATAGCCTGTCCGGTTAAACTGTTGCTGCTTTCTTTAATTATTCCAATCTAAAATTATAGATTTTCCCATTATGATTTGGCGGACATACAGTTGGTTTTATGGATCTTGATGTGTTGTAGTCTGGTGGTAAATCCAACATAGCAAAAATATGGCTAGAAACATAACCTAGACCATACTGGCTGCTGTGCCGAGTTAATAGAACCAAACAGATGCTTGATGAAATTATCTTTGCTGTATCATTGTTGTGATGCAATTGTTTTTGATAAAAAGGACATAAAGCTGTTGCTGATGGTGGGACAGAACCCTGGGGATCTAGAAATTTTCTAACAGACTTTAGTTGTATGTAATTATAAGCACTGTGTTTAGAATATCAACAGAGATGAACTGTATACCATATTTGCATAAGCCTGGGCACGTTTTAGATTAATATTCTATTAATATGTATATTGTGTGGATCATTTTAATTTAAAACAGGCAAGCAAATGCAAAAAGTCATGCTAATTTAAAGTGGCAACTGATAATATAGTAATGACATTTTGATAATTTTACCAAAATAAAGTTTAGTTTAGATCCGTAAAGTATGTCTTGTCGAATCATTAATACCTTTGTATTAAAGGAGAAAAACAGTTCCCGTTTTCTGAAATGGTAAGAAATTGTATGCACTGGGAGCAATGGATTTAAGTGAAAAAGTACTGATTATCAGTAAATGTTTTAGCATACTGTGATAGTATTTATCAGAATTTGAGGACGACGTTGTTCCATGTTCTGGCACATTATTATGCTAGTTAATATCAGTCATGTTAAATCACCCAGAAAAATTATATGCAATATATTCTTGTTTTAAATAGGTAGACTGTCACACTATAATAAAAATAGTATTCCTCAAAACAGGAATGTCATAGAAAATAACATATCATGTAGAACCTACCAAGCACAATCCAGCAATCGGCCCAACTAGTCCATGCTGGTGTTTTTACTCAACATGAGCCTTCTCCTGCTCAAATTAACTCTTCTCACCTTACCCCTTATATCTCCTCATTTCTTTTTCCATCATGTATGAATACATGGAGCGGAACTTCACCAGCTCCAGGGTGGTTGGAACAATTCCTCAACATTGTTCTGCCACTGGGAAGGTTTCCTAGCAGCGGACTGTGAGGCTGATCAGCTGTCTGTTCCGCAGAGGCATGCAGCTATTTTACATGCCCATTTGACTGGCATTTTGCTGACAGTGGAGCAGCCCCCTGCCACGAGGAGAGGCTGAAGGTTCACAGAGGGGCAGCCTCCCTGCGGTAGCTTGGGAGACAATCAGCTGGAGACTCAATGGTGCGATGATAGGGTCGTGGGCAGGAAAGGCAGTCCCGGGTGGCCCTAATCCCGCCTCTGAGGGGTTTCCTCTCCGTCCTGCAGGGCCTGCCACTTGTGCCCCCACCCGCCCACTAAATTTGAATTGTTAAACATTTGTCTAAGGGTGTCTCCATTTGGAGGTGCCCCGAGATCTCTGACCTGCCTCAGCAGACCCCACCTCTCTCAGTTGGGCTTCCAAGGCTCTAGAGCTGCTGGCGCCCGATTGTGCTGGCAGCATAAGGCGCCCATGACCCACGGTCCCACTGCCCAGCAAGTGCGAGCGCAGGACCTGCTTTGCACTTTGATGTTGGGGTCCTGAGCCTAGTAAAATTCAGCCTCTGATGGAAGTGCTAATATACATGAATGGAATTCACTCAAATCTTACCTTACCTGACCATTATTTCTTATTTGACATCAAATTGGAGATAAAAATAAAAATTGGTATTGAATGAATAGATCAAAGGAGAACTATATTCATCCTATCTGCTGAGGAATAGATGGACATATGAAAACTAGATAAGGCCCGAAAACAGATGTGGGGACCGCAATGCCTCATTAACCTGCGCTTGTTTGTTGGGATGCAGGCAGCGAGAAAATTTTGGGCTGCCTGCTAATTTATAAACACACTGCTGAGTTGCTGCAAGCCTCAGCTGGGGGCCCAAGTTCATGCAAGGCTAGCACCACTTAAAGCTGGCCTGCATCTCTTAAAAAGATTGCTGGAACTGGTTGCAGAAGACATTCTGAGCAGGAAGAAGAGAGAATGAACACGACGCAGCAGAACAGAGAATGGGCTTCAAGGTTTTCAGATACAGCATTGGAGGCCTTGGTACAGGAGGCAGACAGACGAAGAAAGGCCCTTAACCCACAGGGCGTCAGGAGGTCCTCTAGGCAGACACTGCAAAGGCAGCGGGAGCAGAAAATGTTGTCAAGGCAAGCAATCTAGCCCTGAGGATCTAGAAGCAGTTCAGGAAGAAGCACAGACACGATGGGCCAAATGACCTCTTTCTGTGCCATTATTCTTTCTTTATAAGCTTAATAACCTCAAGGCCACTGATTGCGTCTTCAAATTCCATACCCTTCCAAGTGAACCACTAGCCTAACATAGCTCCATTCAACATCCAACCCCTTCACTCAACTACCAACATTTTCTATCACACCTCATAGTTAACATAGAAACATAGAAAATAGGAGCAGGAGTAGGCCATTCGGCCCTTCGAGCCTGCTCTGGCGTTCATTATGATCATGGCTGATCATCCAGCTCAATAGCCTGCTCCCGCTTTCTCCCCATATCCTTTGATCCCTTTCGCCCCAAGAGCTATATCTAACTCCTTCTTGAAAACATACAATGTTTTGGCCTCAACTACTTTCTGTGGTAGCAAATTCCACAGGCTCACCACTCTCTGGGTGAAGAAATTTCTCCTCATCTCAGTCCTAAATGGTCTACCGCGTATCCTCAGACTGTGACCCCTGGTTCTGGACTCCCCCACCATCGGGAACATCCTTCCTGCATCTACCCTGTCTAGTCCTGTTAGAATTTTATAGGTTTCTATGAGATCCCCCCTCATTCTTCTGAACTCCAGCGAATATAATCCTAACCGACTCAATCTCTCCTCATATGTCAGTCCTGCCATCCCAGGAATCAGTCTGGTAAACCTTTGCTGCACTCCCTCTATAGCAAGAACATTCTTCCTCAGATAAGGAGACAAAAACTGCACACAATATTCCAGGTGTGGTCTCACCAAGGCCCTGTAGAATTGCAGCAAGACATCCCTGCTCATGAACTCAAATCCTCTCACTGTGAAGGCCAATGTACCATTTGCCTTCTTTACCGCCTGCTGCACCATCAGTGACTGATGTCCCAGGTCTCATTGCACATTCCCCTCTCTCAATTTATAGCCATTCAGATAATAATCTACCTTCCTGTTTTTGCTACCAAAGTGGGTAACCTCACATGTATCCACGTTATACTGCATCTGCCATGCATTTGCCCACTCACTCAGCTTGTTCAAATCACACTGAAGCATCTCTGCATCCTCCTCATAGCTCACCCTCCCACCCAGCTTTGTGTCATCTGCAAATTTGGAGATATTACATTTATTTCGCTCATCTAAATCATTAATATATATTGTGAGTAGCTGGGGTCCCAACACCGATCCCTGCGGTACCCCACTAGTCACTGCCTGTCATTCGGAAAAAGACCCGTTTATTCCTACTCTTTGTTTCCTGTCTGCCAATCAATTTTCTATCCATTTCAATACACTACCCGCTATCCCATGCACTTTAATTTTACACTTATGTGGGACTTTATCGAAAGCCTTCTGAAAGTCCAAATAAACCACATCCACTGGCTCCCCCTCATCAACTCTGTTAGTTACATCCTCGAAAAATTCCAGTAGATTTGTCAAGCATGATTTCCTTTTCGTAAATCCATGCTGCCTCTGTCCGATTCTGCCGCTGCTTTCCAAATGGTCAGCTATTAAATCTTTTATAATGGACTCTAGAATTTTCCCTACTACTGACGTCAGACTGACTGGTCTATAATTCCCTGTTTTCTCTTTACCTCCCTTTTTAAATAGTGTGGTTACATTAGCTACCCTCCAATTTGTAGGAACTGTTCCAGAGTCTATAGAATCTCAGAAGGTGACCACCAATGTATCCACTATTTCTATGGCCACTTCCTTAAGTGCTCTGGGATGTAGATTATTAGGCCACGGTGATTTATCGGCCTTCAATCCCATCAATTTCCCCAACACCATTTCCCTACTAATACTGATTTCTTTCAGTTCCTCCCTCTCACTAAACCCTGTGTTCCCCAACATTTCTGGTATGTTATTTGTGTCCTCCTTTGTGAAGACAGAACCAAAGTATATATTTAGTTGGTCAGCCATTTCTTTGTTCCCCATTATAAATTCCCCTGTTTCTGACTGTAAGAGACCTACTTTTTTTCTCTTCACATACCTATAGAAACTTTTACAGTCAGTTTTTATGTTCCCCGCAAGCTTACTCTCGTACTCTATTTTCCCCTTCTTAATCAATCCCTTGGTCCTCCTTTGCTGAATTCTAAACTGCTCCCAATCCTCAGGTCTGTTGTTTTTTCTGGCCAATTTGTACGCTTCTTCCTTGGATCTAATACTATCTCTAATTTCCCTTGTTAGCCACCTTTCCTGTTCTACTTTTGCGCCAGACAGGAATAAGCAATTGTTGCAGTTCACCCATGCGCTCTTTGAATGTTTGCCATTGCCTATCCACCGTCATCCCTTTAAGTAACGTTTCCCAATCTATCATAGCCAACTCGCACCTCATAACATCGTAGTTTCCTTTATTAAGATTCAGGACCCAATCAGACCCAAGACAGAATCAACTACGTCACTCTCCATCTTGATGAAGAATTCTATCATATGGTCGCTCATCCCCAAGGGGCCCCGCACAACTAGATTGCCAATTATTCCTTTCTCATTACACAATACCCAGTGTAGGATGGCCTGTCCTCTAGTTGGTTCCTCAACGTATTGGTCCAGAAAACCTCCTGTATACACTCCAGGAATTCCTCCTCTACGGTATTGTTACTAATTTGATTTGCCCAATCTATATGCAGCTTAAAGTCACCCATAATTACAGATGTTCCTTTATTGCATGCATCTCTAATTCCTGTTTAATGCCATTCCCAACATCACCACTACAGTTTGGGGGTCTATAAACAACCTCCACTAATGGTTTTTTGCCCCTTAGTGTTTCTCAGCTCTACCCATACAGATTCCACATCGTTGGAGCTAATATCTTTCCTTACTATTGCGTTAATTTCCTCTTTAACCAGCAATGCAACTCCACCGCCTTTTCCTTTTTGTCTGTCCTTCCTAAATACTGAATACCCCTGAATGTTCAGTTCCCATCTGGTCACCCTGCAGCCATGTATCTGTATTCCCGACTATATCATACCTGTTTACATTTATTTGCGTGGTTAATTCATCCATTTTATTGCGAATGCTCCTCGCGTTAAGGCACAAAGCCTTAAGGCTTGTCTTTTTAACATTACTTGTCCCGTTCCCACTATTTTTCCCTGAGGCCCTGTTTGATTCTTGCCCTTGATTTCTCTGCTTTATCACTTTTCTTATTCCCCTTTCTGTCTTTTGTTCTGGTCCTTGATTCCCCCTCCTCTGACTCTTTGCATAGGTTCCCATCCCCCTGCCATTTTAATTTAAACCTTCTCCAGCCAGTCTAGCAAATATTCCCCCTAGGACATCAGTCCCGCTCCTGCCCAGGTGTAACCCGTCCAGTTTGTACTTGTCCCACCTCTCCCAGAACGGGTCCCAATGTCCCAGGGATCTGAAACCCTCCCCCTCACACCATCTCTTCAGCCACATATTCATCCGATATACCCTGCTATTTCTACTCTGATTAGCACGTGGCGCTGGTAGTAATCCTGAGATCACTACCTTTGAGGCCCTACTTTTCAACTTACTTCCTAACTCCCTATATTCTGCTTTTAGGACCTCATCCCTTTTTTTACCTACGTCATTTGTACCAATGTGTACCACGACCACTCACCCTTTTCAGAATGTCCTGTAGCCGCTCTGAGACATCCTTGACCCTAGCACCAGGGAGGGAACATACCATCCTGGAGTCTCGTTTGCAGCCACAGAAACACCTATCTATTCCCCTTACAATTGAATCCCCTATAACTATTGCATTCCCACACTTTTTACTCCTCCCTTGTGCGGCAGAGCCATCCGTGGGGCAACGAATTTGGCTGTTGCTGCTTTCCTCTGAGATGCCATTCCCCTCAACAGTATCCAAAGTGGTATATCTGCTTTTCAGGGGAATAGCCACAGGAGATTCCTGAACTGCCTGCCTCATCCCCTTGCACTGCCTGGTGATCCCCCTTTCCCTTCCTGCCTGTGGACTCTTAGCCTGCGGTGTGACCACCTCTCTATATTTGCTGTCCATGATACTCTCCATCTTGCGGATGCTCCACAGTGTCCCCAGGGTTTCCAGGAGCTGCAGCTGGAGACACTTCCTGCACACATGCTGGCCCCAGGCACTGGAAATGTTCCCAGTTTCCCACACAGAGCAAGAGGAGCACACCACGGCTTTGAGCTCTCCTGCTATGACTTACCCCTTTAAATTAAATTAAACCTTTTGGAAGATACTTAATATCAATTACTCTAGGGCCCTTCTTCCCTGCTGCTCATTGTTACAGAATATAGCCCTTACAAATGATGAACCACAAAATAAGACATTAAAAACTTTAAGCGATAAAAGTAGTAAATACTTACCCGACCGTACTCACGGTACTCAAAGGATCATCTCATTCCCTCCTCACCAATCTCCCTCAGTCACCAAACTCCAACTTAAGCACTCTACTGCAGCCCAAAGCAGCACTCCAGTGCAGACAAAGTCAGCACTGTAAGATGGCCTGTTTTTATACTAAATTACTAAATTAAAGAAAGACTAGACTTTAGATAGAAATTAACCCTTAAATTCCCTCAGTCACCAAAGTCTAACTTAAGCACTCTACTGCAGTAACATTCATAGCTTTACCTAACCCTCACAGATATAGCACTACTGCATAGCCTCACATCCATATGTCACAACTTGCACACATTCGCAGCTATTCAACTATCAAAGATACAGCACCCAAACACAGTGACCAGAATTTTCGGGTCGGTGAGCGGGGGTGGGGCCCGCTCGCCGACGCATAAAATGACACGTGGTGACATCAGGCGCTCATCCCGTCACCGTGCATCATTTAGGTTTTCAGTTTGGTGGGCGCGCAGCCGACACAGCTGCGCGCCCGCTGAACTGTTAAGGCCTATTAAGGCCATTTAAATATCAATTTAACTAATAAACTGAGCTGTTTGTCCAACCTTAAGGTTGGCGGGCAGGCGAAGAGCCTTCGCATTTTTCATGGAACCTCATACATGGGCGGGATGAGGTTTCATGAAGTGTTTACAAATTGAATAAAAAATTTTATAAAAATTCATTGACATGTCCCAGGTCACGTGATGCTGTCACATGAGGGGACATGTCTTAAAAATTTTTATTTTCTTTATTTAAATTTTTTAAACTTAAACTAATCTCCCTGATGCACATGCATGAAAGAGCACCGGCCCCGACTCAGTGAACCACCCCCATCTGCACAGAGAGTGCTCAGCGCTTCCAGGCGAATGTCACTTAATTGACCCGCCCATGCAAAATGGTAGCGCGGACCCAATCGGGGGTGCCGATCGGGTCCGCGTCCGCCCCCACACGACCCCCCCGACGGGGGGAGAAATCTCCCCAGTGTACCACACTCACTGACACTTCACTCTCTTGCAGTACAAAGTGGTGTACAAGTAGCAATCGCTAATTGACTGGGAACAGGAATCGTTGCATGTCCAAGGAGGAGATGGTGCTGGCCATGAATAGAGGGTCTAAAACCATAGAAGACGTTCCTACTTAATCCACCTTATCTCATTCCATTTCTCCCTCAACCCACGATCTCTGATGGTGTAAACATGTACCTCATGCTCCTCTCCCCCCACACACTTTTGCCTCCTTGCAACCTGAGCCTTTTGCCTTTTTCCTTTCAGATACCCAAAAACTGCAAGCTGGCCAGGCAGTAGCATTGGAAGTCCAAGAAGACCAGGAGGCTGATGATGATGAAGCACTGTCACTTGCTCTCACACTCACAGCCACTAGCTCAGATACTGACACTGTGTATTCTTTAGAGAGAGGATATGCACGTTGTGAGTCACTGGGCGTGAGTGGCCTCCAGCCAGGGCAGGGGACAAGGGTCGTGCTGATATCAGCTACTTGGAGACGAGGTTGCACAAGAGTTCTGTTGCAGAAGACTCAGATGGGGATGTTGATTGGGCGGTGTAAAGAAAAAGGCTGAAGGGCATGTACAATGAAATATTTGCTGCATTGGCAGGTCTACCAGAAAGCCTGCTGTCACTGTCAAGCAGCATGATGGAGTCCAGCACTACCGTGGCACAAAGATTTGTGTAGAGACCACTTTTAGAGTACTGTGTATTGGTCTCCTTATTTAAGGAACGATGTAAATGCATTAGAAGCAGTTCAGAGAAGGTTTAATAAACCAGGAATTGGCAGGTTGTCTTATGAAGAAAGATTGGATAGGCTAGGCATATTGGCTGGAGTTTAGAAGAGTAAGAGATGACTTGATTGAAACATATAAGATCCTGAGGGGTCTTGACAGAGTGGATGCGGAGAGGATGTTTCTTCTTGTGGGAGAATCTAGAACTAGGGGTTACTGTTTAAAAATATAGGTCACCCATTTAAGTCAGAGATGAGAGGAAATTTTTCACTCAGAGGATAGTGAGTCTTTGGAACTCCCTTCCTCAAAACTCAGTGGGTGCAGAGTCTTTGAATGATTTCATGGCAGAGGTAGATAGATTCTTGATTAACGGGGGAGGTGAAAGTATATCTGACGTGGGCAGGAGGTTACAGTCAGATCTTGTTGAATGGAAGAGCAGGCTTGAAGGGCTGAATGGCCTATTCCTGCCCCTAACTCGTATGTATGTTTGTATGTATATAACTTGGAGCCCATTCTTTGCAGTGTGGAAATGGTGGCTGATTCACAAGAGTGCTTGTAGACCTAACCATGATACAATATCTGATAACCAATGTCTCAGCTTCCATTGCTCAAGAAGTGGCTGAATGCGCTGGCTATAACAAAAGCTATGGGCACTGGCAACATCCTGGATGTGGTACTCAGGAGTTGTAGTCACATCCTTAGTCAACACTGGCATCTACCGGACAACATGGAAAATTGTCCCCTTGTGTCCTGTCACAAAAAGCAAGACTAACCCAATCTGGCCAAATACTGCCCAGTCTTGATCAATCATCAGCAAAGTAATGGAAGATGTTGCCAACAGTGCTATCAAGCAGCACTTGCTCAGCAATAACCTGCTCATCGATGCTCAATTTGAGTACTGCCAGGCCCTCAGCTGCAGACCTCATTACAACCTTTGTCCAAATGTAGACAAAAGAGATGAATTCCAGAGGTAAGGTGAGAGTGACATACCTTGGCATTAAATGCTGAGCATTTGACTGAGTGTGGCACCAAGGATCCGTAGCAAATTTGAACTCAGTGGGAAAAAGGGGGGAATCTCCACTGGCTGGAATCATACCTAGCTTGAAGGAAAATGGTTGAGGCTGATACTCTCTGGCTGGGATTTTCCATCCCCACTGGCGTCATGGTGGGTGTGATCAGGCAATATGTTGGGAAGGCCAAAAGTTGGTTTCATGCCATTGTGAAACAATTTGCAATCGTCCGCCCCACACATCAATGGCAGGCGACCATTCCCACTGCCACGTGCCAGGAACATCATTTTAATATATATCATTTTAATATATATTTAGATATATCTATCTAATTATAAGCCCTGCTCACTGGAATCATTCCCCCATGTCAAACTTACCACCCACGTTGGCGAGAAAACATGCTGGCCCAGAACACGTCTTGACAAGTGTGACGTACAGAAGTCAGGACTTGCCGTTGGGGCTTTGCTCACATTGCAATATCTGAGGAGCAGAAGGTGCTAGAGCCCTACAGCTACCGGACTCTGGAGGAACACATGCATCACATGCTGTGTAGATTCTGATGGACATGGCTCCGCTGCGAAAGCTTTGGAAAGTTTGACTAGGAGAGGAAGGTGTATTGTGGTGGTGGGTGGGTGGGGGGGAGGGAGGAGGTGAGACTGGGAAGGGGGGAAACGATGGTGTCGGGAGGGTGAGGTTGCAGGGGAGGAGGGTGTAAGTGGGGAGAATGCGGCAACTGAGGAGATAGGTGTAAGGGAGGAGGAAGGTGTAATGGAAGGAGTTTGGAGGGGGAGGGAGTTCAAGAGAGGAAGGACTTCAGGAGGAGGAAGGAATTTGGAGGGGGGAAGGAGACCAGGGAGAGGAAGGAGTTCAGAAGGGGCAAGGAGGAAGTGTGGAGGAAAGAGTAAGTGGAGGGGGGGGGAGCGATATGTCCAAGTGAATGTGCAAGAGAGGGGTCTGTGGAGCTGATCACTGCCTCCTTGGGAGCAAAATGAGGGTGGGTGGGGTAGGAGGGAATGGTGAGAATGAGAGAGGGCAGAGTGAGCTTGTAGGGTGGGAGGGTGAGGGCACGACAGTAGCGGTAGAAGGGACGGTGAGGGTGGTTGATGGGGACTTGGAGGCAGACACGGGCTCTGGGGCTGGGAAGGAGGAGGTCAGGGAGGTCATTGGGGGTGGGATTCTCAGGAAGATAGGGAACGTGTACGTTCACCTGGACACCCCGGAAAGAGAAGGGTTCTGGCTGGTAGGTGACAGTAGGGAGGTGGAAGGTGATACCAGGGGGCTCAACAGTGATGGGGAAGGGACTTGGGTGACTAGGGGAGGGGAAAGGATGGGGGAGCTGAAGACAAATTTAACAACCACCATGCTTCTAAAATCGAAAGTGAAAGGAGCCTCGTTTTGGACGAGCACAGGTGCTGCATGGGAGTGCGATCAATTGGTGAGTGGAGATGCAGGTCAAGCTCAGATGGACAACTGAAAGAGAATCCCAGCAGGCAGCATTGAAAATGCTCGGGACATTGAGATGAGTGTGATGGAGGAAGGCTCCGCATGCGTAGGAAAATGCTTGCATGAGTCTCCGAAAGGATTGCCATACATGCACAATTCTCCCTCCAGAATCAGTTGTGGGCTGGAAGCATGTAGCTAGTGGTGGGGGATGCAGGGGGAGGACACTTGAAGCCCGTAACTGAAGCTGAAAGACACCATTACACATTCTTCAGTGAAAGTGAATATATTTTCAGATTATAAAGTGATAAAATGTGTTCAGTCAGAAATTCTTAATTTTTCTAGGCCTACCACTTCTTCTAAATGCGGCCTTGACATCTACAGCAGGGGTGGAGACAGCCTGTGCAATGGTTGGCCCTGTTGCCTGTGATGACTTTGGCATGGATCCCCTGGAGAGCCGAGGCCTTGAGGGCCCCAGCTTGCTTTGGCTGTCCTCCTGTGGGCCAGCTGCTCCCTCTGTAGTGACAGAGGAGGAGGTTGAAGGGGTCACAGGCAAAGTGGACTCAGAGGGAGAGGACAGTCTCTGAGATTCCTGAGTAGATGACCCAGGGGTGTCCAGCTGCCTCTCCTCTTTCCTTCGGGTGCCCAAAGATCCCAGCCTGACTCTGAGGGGAAGGACTCGAGGTGCTCTATTTCCCTCTTGTGTTGCCACTGCATGAACTCATCCATGGCTACCGCAATGGAATGCAGGTCTGCACACATCTCTGTGTTCTGCTGGACCAGGGTCTTCATGGCGTCCGCCATCCTCCCAAGGTCCCCTCCATATGGGCACCACTTCATCAGAGAGCAGGCGGACATACTCCGAGTCAACGCCACTCTGTTGAAGGCTTCCAAGAGTTCTACTTGATGCCCCCGCCTTCTGCTGACACCCTATAATGAGTTGGTAGGCCGAATGCTAAGGCTCGTAATCTGACACGGACCTCACAGATGCCTCTTCCCCAGCAGTCCTCCAAGTGCCGGGGAGCTTGGCTGAACCTGCCTCCTCATGCTATGCGTGTGGTGACCACCAGATTGTGAACCCAAGCCTGCTCTGGATCTAGGTCCCATCGAAGTGTATGTCCCTGCGCTGGTGGAGGGTGTGGGTAAGCACTGTGATGAATCTTTCAGGCTGCTTATTTTCAGCTCTTCAATGGAGGAGTTGACCTCTTTGCTGGAGGTGCGGACCTGGATGGAGCTGAGAGACTGGCTGACTGAGGGTATCGATTGCTTGGCAGAGCTCCCTGTGAACCAAAGTAGAGATAATTAATGCATGGCAGCAGAGTCAAAAGCAAGAGAGAAGCACTCACAGTTACTTTGAGAAAGGGATGGTGTGGTGCAGGATCCTCAAGTGGGTGTTCGCACCTGACCTCACTGTCACCGCAGGCACGGTGCACATCCTCACCAGTCAGCGCGATGGCACACTCCTCAAAGTGAATGAGGGGCCTCATGTGGGCCACTCCACCCCCAGTCTGAGACCCCTCCGTGCTGTTGTGAGCCAGCTTTTCCTGTATGAAAACAGATGGAAAGAGTGTGAGAAGGATATATGGCACTGCATGGAATGTTTGCCTGGTGAGCAGAGCCATGGACGGGATGAGGCTGTGAGCTCCAGAAGATATGAGCCTGATGGAGAAGTGAGGGTGTCATATTGAGAGTTAGTGGTGTTGCCCCTTCAGGTGTGAGATCCCTGTGGATGTGTGATGGGTTTGTGAATGTGTGAATTGAGAGTGATGAGAAGAGTGACTCACCCTGGCGGAACAAATGAGTGCATTCATCCTCTTCCTGCACTGAATGGCTGTCTTCTTTTGTAGGGTGTTGGCGCTGACCACCTTTGCGGCTGCCTCCCATGCTGGATTGGTGACCTTGCTTGCTGCCCTTTGTCCAGAGTAGGGGTAGAGGTTATTGCAGTGGGCCTCCACTGCATCCAACAGGCACTTCATGGAGGCATCGCTAAATCTGGGGGCAGCATGTTTACTGCCTTTAGCAGCCACCAGTCCCTTGAAGAATTTTAGCTTTTTGCAGGGGCAGCCTTTAAATATGGCACCCGGTTTATTGAAGGCCTGAGGTGATGACAGGGTGGGCAAATCAGAGGACCTGGCGTGTTTCCCGGGAATACATAATTAATGAGACGGGAATGGAACGATACAGTGCAAAAACCCGCCATTGCGGCCAGCGGGTAAAATGCCCTCTTTCCTGCCTGCTACTGCACGGTGCAAATCTGGGATGATTCCGCCCTCTGTGACAGGAAATTGCAGCAGGAGTTCTTCGAGGCAGAGTCCCAGGCCCAGCTATCTTCAGCGGTTTCACCAATGACCTTCCCTCTATCATAATTTCAGGAGTGGGGATGTTCACTGAATTCTTTACCCCAGTGGGTTGTGGATGTGCCATCACTGAATATAATTAAGACTGAGACAGACAGATTTTTGGTCTCTCAGAGAATCAAGGGATATGGGAAGGGGGTGGGAAAGTGGAGTTGAAGCCCAAGATCAGCCAAGATCATATTGAATGGCAGAGCAGGCTTGACGGAATGTATGGTCGTCTTCTGCTCCTACTTCTTATGTTCTTATAGTTGCAGTCTCCAGTATCACTTGCAACACGAATATTGAAGCAGTCTGTGCCCACATGCAGCAAGACCTGAACAACATTTAGGCTTGGGCCTAAGTGGAAGTAACATTTGTACCACACAAGTGCTATAGGTAATAACAAGATTATCTAACTATCCCCACTTTGATGTTCAAGGTGTTACCTTTGCTGAATCCCCCACCGTCAACATGCTGAGAATTACCATTAACCAGAAACTTAACCGGACCAGCCATATAAATACTGAGGCCACAAGAGCAGGTCAGAGGCTGGGGTATGGTAGCAACATTGTTATGTTACTGGATTAGTAATCCAGATGTGACATCAATTCAAATACCAACATGGCAGCAAGCCAATTTAAATTCGATTAACTAAATCTGGAATAAAAATCTAGTATCAGTTATGGTGACCATGGAACTACTGATTGTTGTAAAAACCCATTTGGTTCATCAATGTCCTTTAGGGAAGGAAATCCTCACCTGACCTAACCTATATGGGACTCCAGACTCACAGCAATATGGTGGCTCATCATGACCATCTTCTCAAGGACAATTAGAGACGGGCAGTAAATGCCAGCCTTACCAGCGATACCCATATCCCTCAAATGAATAATAATAATAAATCTGCAGCAAGTAACTCACCTCCTAACTCCCCACAGCCTGTCCACTGTCCACAAGGCACAAGTCAGGAGTGATGGAATAATTTTCGCTTGCCTGAATAAGTGCGCAGGTCCAACAATTAACCCTTATGTCGCTCAACACCATCAAGCACAAAGAAGCCCACTTGATCAGTATCCTATTCACCACCTCAAACATTACTCCCTCCACCACTGATGCACAGTAGTAGCAATGTGTACCATATACAAGATGCACTGCAGCAATTCTCTAAGCCCCTTTGACAATACCTTCCAAACTGACAACCTCTACCACCTCAAAGGATGAGGACAATTTGGGAATATCACCACCTGCAAGCTCCTTTCTAAGTCTATAATCAACTATAATTGCTGTTCATCCACTATCACTGGGCTAAAATCCTGAAATTCCTTCCTAACGGCATTGTAGGTGTACCTACACAACATGGACTTCAGGGGATCAAGAAGGCGGCTCAACGCCAGCTCCTCAAGGGCAGTTAGGGATAGACAACAAAAGCAGCATCCCAAGAAAACAAGCAGAAGCCATCCAAAGTCTCAGCGATGCAGTGGATGCTCAGGCAGTCTTAATGTCCTGCCTTCATGACTGTGATACCAGTAGTTAATGGGACTTGCAGGAGCTCATAGCAGTCCAGCATCAGATTACGAAAATTGTTGAGGCGCCGTCCCGGTGGAGCGGCAGTGGGTCCATGGAGTGCAAACCTGCTGTCCTCTCTCAGGCTGACAGCATTCCTCCTCCCACTGCTGCCACTTTCCCAGTACCCTCACTGTTTTCTTTGAATCAGCCAGCCAAACTGCTGCTCCCTCCATTCCGAGATAATGCAGTCTGAGGACAGGTCTTCTACCTCCAGAGCTGTTGGAGGGCGTCTGGCAAGGGCATCTGCACCCTCCTCTGCTGAAAGTCGGCCAGCCATGCTACAGTCACTGTAGCACTGCATGGGACCACTAGGTCAGACAAAGACACCCACAAGACTAAGAGTAGTTGACTTTTTTGTCTAGAATATTGAATGGATTGTTTAGTGTAAATTGGTTTGGAATGTTTGTTTTGTGGTGGCTTTTATTTCAGTGTTGTAACCAAGAGGATGCTGTGATCATCAGCGACAGAGGGAAGGTAAAATGCATGATTTTTGTAAATTTGTGGTTGTGCTCATGGGGCCCGTAATCATTTGGGGTGATCATAGACAGCGCAGCAGATAGGGAATATGCTGGTTGACTCTCCCTTCCTCTTGCTCCTCCTTTTCTTCCAGCTCCTCCTCTTCCTCCAGCTCCTTCATTCTTCTCCATTTCAGTGCTCACCATATCACTAGTGGGAAGGACTGCACCCTCATAATAGTGATGTTTTGCAGTATATAGCAGATCATGATGAATCATGAGACATGCCCTACCGAGATCGGCAGCATTTTTCCAGGTGGTCCAGGCAGTGGTATCATTGCTTAACCACCCCAATGGTCTGTTCGATGATGTTTCATGCGGCTTTCACATTTGTAGGTTGCCTGCATGTGGTTGGGTTATGCACCAGAGCTGTGCGCCAGGTGTTAAGCGGATAGCCCTTGTCACCGAGCAGTTATCCTTTGGTTTGATGTGGTTGCTCAGAAACTAAGGGAACAGTAGACAGATGCAGAATGAAGGTAGCATGACTGCTGCCAGGATACTGAGCATTGACATGCATGATATGCTGAACATAGTCAGACAATAGCTGCACTTACAGGGAGTGGAACCCTTTTTGGTTACGGTACATCTCTGCATTTAGCCAAGTGTGTTCCTTCAATGTCACCATGCCCCATGGGAAGGCCTGCTATCCAGGCAAAGGCACGTACATGCTCCACCTGTTGCTTCGCCTCAAAAGCAGAGTGCAGATTGCAAGTAGAGTGAACTGATACAAGTTTGGTGAGTGAGGAGTTTTAAGCATCAATATCTTTCTACAAATCTGGTCTGTGGTTAACATTTAACTGGTATTTAATTAAAGTAAGTTAATAAATTAAAGTAAGTTTCTTCTAGGCTTAGGCAGGGATAAACAAGCTCTACTTTTCGTTGGAGCAGAGGAGACTGAGGGGCGACCTGATCGAGGTGTACAAGATTATGAGGGGCATGGACAGGGTGGATAGGGAGCAGTTGTTCCCCTTAGTTGAAGGTCAGTCACGAGGGGACACAAGTCCAAGGTGAGGGGCAGGAGGTTTAGGGGGGATGTGAGGAAAAACTTTTTTACCCAGAGGGTGGTGACAGTCTGGAACTTGCTGCCTGGGCAGGTGGTGGAGGCGGGTTGTCTTTCATCCTTTAAAAAGTACCTGGATGAGCGCTCGGCACGTCATAACATTCAAGGCTATGGGCCAAGTGCTGGTAAGTGGGATTAGGTAAGTAGGTCAGGTGTTTCCCACGTGTCGGTGCAGACTCAATGGGCCGAAGGGCCTCTTCTGTACTGTGTGATTCTGTGATACTGGAAAGTAAGTTATCAGTTAATTGGCTCACTAGCCCAATCTAGTTGTTGTAGTCTCAGCTCCAAAGACTATAAATGTAGATGTCTGGGTGCAACTTTGCAAATGGGGTGCAGATTGCAAGCAAAATAAGCTAATGAAAGTTTGGTGAGTGGGTAGTTTGGTGAGGAGGGAGGAGTTGCTTTTGTTTTCCCTTACTTTTTTCTTCAGTGCAGCAGAAGTTGCTGGGTGGTGAGTAACTGGTAAGCCAATTAAGAATTAAGACACGTATAACTTTGAGTTGAAGGTGGTACTGGCATTTAATAAGTACAGTAATTCGTATTATATGTAGGAATTATTCTAGGCCAATTAAGAAAATATTTATATTAAATGAACAAAATAACATAAGTAACAATGGAAGGACAGGCGTTGTGATGCAGCTGTAGAATGTGGGTGAGCTGGACACCAATGCAATCCAGGACAAACATGTCTGCAGAAAGTGTAAATAGCTAGTGGAATTCTGTACCAGGATTATTGATCTGGAAGCTGAACTGCAGACACTGTGCAACATCAGGAAGGGGGAGAAATACCTGGATACTTTGTACCAGAAGACGGTCACAACTGTTAGAATAGAATCATCTGTTCTGGTCAGTGGTGAGGGACAGGAGGGTGTGACCATGAGTGAGGCAGGTAAAGGGACCAAGCAGACAGTAGTGGAGGAGCCTCAGACTTTGCAATTGTCGAGCAGATTTGTGGTGCTTGCAACCTGTGTGGACATAAATGAAGTCTCTAGCATGGATGAGCAGACTGGCCATGGCACCATAGTCCATGAAGCTGTTCAAGTGGGGGGAGCAAAAAGAAATGTAGTGGTAGAAGGGGATAGTGTAGTGAGGGGGATTTAGAAGGCTGCATTGTCTGTCCCATGCCAGGGCTTGGGATATTTGCTTGGGGCTGGAGAGGAACTTGCAGTGTGAGGGGAAGGACCCAGGGTCCATGTAGGCACCAACAACATATGTAAAACTAGGAAAAAGGTCCTTCAGAGAGAGTATGAGGAGCTAGGCACTAAATTAAAAAACAGAACCTGAAAAGTAATAATCCCTGGATTATTACCAGAGCCATGTGCAAATTGGCGTGGGGTGATTAAAATTAGAGAGATGACTTCGTAGTTCAAAGACTGGCATGGGAGAAGTGGATTCCGATTCGTGGGGCACTGGCACCAGTACTGGGGAAAATGGGGGCTGTACCATTGGGAAGGTCCACACCTGAACCACGCTGGGACCAGTGTTCTAGTGAGCCGCATACCTAGGGAAGTAGAGAAGATTTTAAACAAAATAGTGGGGCCAAGGGATCAAATGTGGTAAATCAAAGTGTAGAGACGAGGCAAGAGAGAAAGGTACTAATATGGAAAATGATAAACAGATCGTGAC
This sequence comes from Cetorhinus maximus, assembly GCF_964194155.1. Taxonomy (NCBI): domain Eukaryota; kingdom Metazoa; phylum Chordata; class Chondrichthyes; order Lamniformes; family Cetorhinidae; genus Cetorhinus; species Cetorhinus maximus. The sequence goes on along the minus strand of NC_135897.1, from coordinate 65,460,397 downwards.
AGGGAGGGACAGAGTACAAATCTAAAGGTAAATCAGCAGATAAGGCTAGAGGGTGCAAAAATATTAAAAGGACAAAATTAAAGGCTCTGTATCTGAACGCACACATTTGAAACAAAACAGATAAACTGATACCGCAAGTAGAAATAAATAAGTACGATCTGATAGCTATTACAGAGACATGGCTGCAGGATGACATAGATTGGATCCTGAATGTCGAAGGGTATGTGGCATTTAGGAAGGACAGGAAGCTATGAAAAAGTGGAGGGGTGGCTCTGTTAATTAATGATGGTATTAGCACAATAGAGATGGATGATCTAAGTTCAGGGCACCAGGATTTAGAAGCAGTTTGTGCCGAGATGAAAAATTATGAAGGCAAGAAGTCACTTATGGGAGTGGTGTACAGGCCCTCTAACAGTAACCACATGGTAGGACGGAGTATGAAGGAAGAAATAATGGGGGCTTGTCAGAAAGGTACGGCAATAATCATGGAGGATTTTCATCTACATATAGACTGGAAAATCAGATAGCCTAGATGAGGAATTCACAGGATGTTTTCAGGATAGTTTCTTAGAACAGCACATTCTGGCGCCAACCAGAGAGCCGGCTATACTGGACCTGGTATTGTGCAATGAGATAGGATTAGTTAATGACTTCATAGTGAAGGCGCCTCTCGGTAGCAGCGATCATAATATAATTGAATTTTACATTTCGTTTACGGGGGAGAAGAACCGGTCTAAGATCATTATTTTAAACTTATATAAGGGCAATTATGAAGGCATGAAAGCAGTGTGAGCTAAAGTGAATGACAAAATAGATTAAGGGATAGGTTAATAGAGATGCAATGGCAGACATTTAAGGGGATGTTTCAGAATATACAGAATAGATACATTCTAACGAGAAAGAAACATTCCAAGGGGAGGATCAACCATCCGTGGTTAACTAAAAAGTTAAAGATGGTTATCAAACTTAAAGAAAAAGCATATAATTATGCTAAGATGGGTGGCAGGTCAGAAGATTGGACAGAATATAAAAAACAGCAAAGAATGATTAAAAGATTAAAAAGGAGGGAAAAATCAGAGTACGAGAGAAAGCTAACTAGGAATATAAAGATAATATAAGGAATATAAATATAAAGTTTCTATGGATATTTAAAAAAGAAAAGCGTTAGCAATGTGGGCGTTGGTCCTACAGAAAGTGAGTCTGGGGAATCAATAATGGAAAATAAGGAAATGGCAGATGAAATGAACAGGTTATTTTGCATCGGTCTTCACTATAGAGGACACAAGTGACATCCCAGAAATAGCTGTAAATCAGGAAATGGAAGGGAGGGAAGAACTCAAGAAAATTACAATCACCAGGGAAGTGGGACTGAGCAAATTGTTGGAGCTGCCAGCTGACAAGCCCCCTGGTCCTGATGGACTTCATCCTAGGGTCTTAAAAGAAGTGGCCAGTGAGATAGTTGATGCGTTTGTTTTAATTTTCCAAAATTCCCTAGATTTGGGGAAGGTTCCATTAGATGGAAAAATAGCGAATGTAACCCCTTTATTCAAAAAGGGAGGGAGACAGAAAGCAGGAAACTACAGGCCAGTTAGCTTAACACCTGTCATTGGAAAATGTTAGAAGCTATTATTAAAGACGTTATAGCAGGGCACATAGATAAATTCAACATAACCAGGCAGAGTCAACATAGTTTTGTGAGAGGGAAATCATGTTTCACCAATTTATTGGAGTTCTTTGAAGAAGTAACATGTGCTGTGGATAAAGGGGAACTGGTGGATGTACTGTACTTGGATTTCCAGAAGGTACCTGATAAAATGCCACATCAAAGGCTATTGTGGAAATAAAAGCTCATGATGTATGGCGTATGGGGTAACATATTGGTATGGATAGAAGATTGGCTAGCTAACAGGAACAGAGAGTAGGCATAAATGGGTCATTTTCTGGTTGGCAAGATGAAATGAGTAGTATGCTCGGATGATCCAGTGTGGTTGGATGATACTGGCGAGCAGGGCTTATAATGAGATGCTAAAGTATTGAAATTAGGTTCCTGATGTGCAGCGGCAGGAAACATGGCCCCCCCCCATTGACTGGTGAAATGGGCAATCGCAAACTGCTTCCATGGTGGCGTAAAACTGATTTTTGGCCTTCTCATCATATTGTCTGCTCATGCCTGCCCACTTCTAACAGGAGCGGAAAATTCGGCCAATATCTCCTCTTGTGGGAAAATCTAGAACTAGGGATCACTGTTTTAAAATAAGAGGTTGCACATTTAAGACAGAGGTGAGGAAAAATGTTTTTTCTCAGAGGGTCATGGGTCTTTGGAACTCTCTTCCTCAAAAGGCAGTGGAAGTAAAATCTTTGAATATTTTCAAGCCAGATTCTTAATAAGCAAGGGGCTAAAAGGTCATGGGGGTAGGTGGGAATATGGAGTTAAGGTTACGATCAGATCAGCCATGATCTTACTGAAGGGTGAAGGAGGTTCGAGAGGCTGAGTGGCTTACTCCTGCTCCTAATTCGTATGTTCGTACGTATGATTGTATGTTTCTCTCTGGTTAGAGAGAACACAATGTACACCCTTGTCTTGGCACAAATAGGTGTTAGTCACTTCCCTTACACAGCAATGGTTGGCGAATTGAGAGCTGTTAGAAATGCCACCTGCTCTGGCCTGGAAGAATCCTGAAGTAAAGATGGTCATCGCCACTTTCACAGCCATTGGCTTGGGCCTGCCTGCAAGAGGTAGTAAATTTTCATGAGCACCTCCTTCATAAAACTGAGATGGTGCACATATTGGGCCAGATTTTATGCTGGGGAGGAGTCTCCCTAAGTGGGGCCAAAGTGGTAGCATGAAACTGGCCTGATTTTGACAATACTGCCCATTTTCCCTTGTATTTACTTCAGTATTAAATCAGGAAAATTTAGTTTTCTAATATTCATATTTTTTTTGGAATTGTCCTGTCAGCACGATCACCTCATCAACCTGTTCCCTCTTTTCCTGGATAGTTCAGCAGTGATCCAATGTGCTAAGAAGGTCTTCACCAGTACCATTAACACTCCCTTTGTCTTGTGTCCATGACACCTTTGTTAATGTTTCCTTAGTCCCTGCCTATCACTGGCCTTCTATTCTGCTTTACCTGCTTCACCTCCACTTAAGCAGTATAAATTCCATCACATCTACTTCTCTTTAGCTCTGAAGAATAGTCGTATGGACTCAAAACTTTAACTCTGTTTCTCTCTCCACAGATGCTGTCAGACCTGCTGAGTTTTTGCAGCATTTTCTTTTTTTATTTCGGATTTTCAGCATCCGCAGTATTTTGCTTTTATCTATGTGCT